>NC_057803.1:322255982-322331283 GCF_018294505.1 Triticum aestivum | reverse complement strand
GATGAAGGGGGATAGCGATCGAGATTTAAAAATATTCATCAAATTTGAAAAAATATTCATGAATTCGAGAAGTGCCCATGAAATTTAAAAATATTCATGAGTTCAAATTTGATATCGTACGCCTCATAGGTCATCAGGTTGTGCTCAGCGCCCTGTGACAAGGCGAATATGAGTTGTTCTTCCGTGGAAGAATCTTCATGTAAAGGGTACGACAGAAGCTTCTGCTTGAACCAACGCGTGAAACATGAGTTGTGCTCTTTACTAGTTTAAACAACGAGTGAAACGCGTGAATCTTGAAGTAAAAAAATAAATATATATACTAATGGCGCACCGGGTAATAGTGCGCCATTACTAGTTTAAAATAGTAATGGCGCACTGTGAAACGATGCGCCATTAGTAGTTTTGCAAAAAAAAGAACAAATTCTTTTTACAGTAATGGCGCACTGTCTGCTTGGTGCGCCATTACTACTTAGAACTAGTAATGGCGCACTTCGACCTGATGCACCATTAGTATGTATGGCAAAAGGGAAAAGTAATAATTTAATACTAGTGGCGCACCCAGTTTCTGGTGCGCCATTAGTGTCTTCCACACTAATGGTGCATCACCAACCGGTGCGCCATTAGTATATAGTAGTGGCGCACTGCTTCCATGGTGCGCCATTAGTATCAATCCTATCTATAGCCCTTTTCCTAGTAGTGTCTACACGACCAAGGAGTGGCTATGCCCGCGCAAGTGCGGAAGCGCTATGCTCCGTGCTGGTGATAAACAACTGAGGGCGGCCCCATGGCGTTACCAACCTCACGGAGCCACCCGACTCAATGTCCAGCCTCACCGCAACGCTTTCCCCTCGGGAGAGTCGCGCGAGGGGGCTGGGTACGGGGGCTACGCTCAGGTCCTGCCTAGCATACGCCGCCCTGCCAGGTCCCTCGGACCTGGTCTTTGGGCACCACTCCCGAGCGGGACCTCGACGAGGAAAGGTATGAAGGTTGTTTGAGTGTCAAGGGGGACTCCTGAGCATGGCGACTCAGGAGCCTAACTGGCCATGTAGCCCCTCACTCCTTGTTCCATCCTGATGATCTGGATGGACCAATGGCGTCTGAGGTATGCCCGGGGTTGGGCCTTGCCGACGTAAAACACCAAGGCCTACCTCAGGGGATTTTTGAGCATCAAGGGGGACTCTTTAGCATCGCGACTCATGAGCCTAACTGGCCACGTAGGCCCTCACTACTTGGTCCATCCTGGTGATCCCGACAGCCCAATGTTGGCTGAGGTATGCACGGGGTCGGGCCCTGCTGACATAGAACATCAAGCAAACGGGAAGGAACCGGGGACCTAAATAAATTATTACACATCATATTATCCGCAAAACATAAGAGTTTTAACGACTCCACGGGGCATGTCCCATGTTGAAGGAAATCTCACAAGAATGTAAAACAAGAAGGAGCACCGTTCTTCACCGGCAAGCCTTCTCTATAGCCTTGGGCACCTTCGTCAGGGAGCGCCTTCCCGCCAGCAGCGCCACCGTCGGGCGTGTCGTTGGCCTCAGTCGCAGGGTCGACGGGGCCATCAGTTGGAGGCGCAGGCTCGATGGCGAGCAACTTCTTCAACAGGGCCTCCACCTGGCCCTCCATGGCTGTGGCAGTAGCTGTGCAGTGCCCCTCCTCCACGGGATCAAGCAGCTCGCTGAGGTCAGCGTCGGGGTCACGAAGATGCATGTGGCTGAAGATGCACGTCAGAGCCGAAGAAGAAAGCGCGCGGGCTTCCCCCTCCACCATGGGGACGATCCCGGTGACGATACCCTGGAGCTCCACGACAAGATAAGGAAGCAGCTGGGCGGGGCCTTCATCGTCCGTCGCCGGTGGCTTCTCCAAGCCCTTCTCGTAGAGCGCCTTCAGCGCCTTGTGGGATCTCTCCTCAAGGGACTTGAAGGCCGCGTGATCCTCGGCCAGAACCTTCGCCTTGGCCTCCAGCTAGGCCTTCTCTGCTGCCATCTTCTTCTCCAGCTCCTCCAGGCGGTTGCGCTCCATGGCATGCGCCCTCGCGGATTGCTCCAGCTCGGCATCACGGGTGACGACGACGTCTTCTCGGGCCTTCATCTTCTCCTCCTCTGCCTTGCGACCGTGAGCCTTGGCCGCGCGCTTGTTGCACATGGTCTCCAGCTCGGCCTCCATCGACTGGTAGTGCTTCTTGGCAGCCTCGGCATCTATGACCTCCACCTCACGGGCAGCCGCGGCTTGTTCGGCAGCCCGCTTGTCCTCCTCGGCGGCTACCATGGTCTGGTTCAGCGGCGCCCTGACAGACGTTTCGGACTACAGCCAACCAGAGATCACTTCAAGGCGCCCCGCCACCAGTCGGCGGTAAGGGCCTTGGAGGTCGCCCTAAAACCGCGCCAGCATGGAAAGGGCCTCCTCCAAGGCGTCGGGCGGAGCCGAAGGATCGCGGGCCAGCTATTCAACCAAAGGAGGAGGTTGCGCCGTCACCAAGACCTACGAGCTGGAGACGACAGGAAGTGGAGCTGGGGGCTCATGAACCTTGGCCGTGTCAACGGGCGAGCTGGGAATAGGCGCCTACGGAGCCGGTTAGGCCGAGGAGATCGCCTTCTCCTAATGCTTGTCCACTGGGCCTCGCGAGGACTACCGAGCGGGAGAAGTGTGGGCGGCTCCACTTCCTTTCTGTGCCGGAGGGGGTGTAGCCAGGCCAGGCTGTTGGGCACGCGAGGATGTGCTTGCCCCCTCCCTCTTCTTCTTCGCTAACAGCGTCGTCTTGGTAATTCAAGGGAGGAACATCAGGAAGCAGCAACAAAAGCAAGAGCAAGAACAAAGTCAGGGCGAGATGCTTACTAGTCCACCGCGGCATAGTCCTGTGACCTCTTCAGGAGCATGGAGCCCAAGGGCCCCATGGTCTGGGGCGCCGATGCGCGGGCCCGAGGAGAGGGTGAGGAAGCAGCAGCCGACCCAGCGGCATCACCGGACGGTGCCAGGGTAGGAGCGCCGCCCTGGGTGACCAGTGTCGCCCTGCTCTTCATCGGAATCACCGTCGGTGACTTCTTCGAGGGGGTGACCTTGTACCTTGTGGTTTCCCTAGTAGGGGGCAGGACCTCCCTCACCGGATGGTCACCAGTGTCGTCGTCATCAGGCAGGGCGTAGAGGAGATCTGCCTTCTGTGGAGGGGAGGTCTCCCCGGTCCCCTCCGGGGTCGCCTCCGAGTCCTGCTCCTCCTTCCCGTCAGAGCTGCCGGAGGATACCACCACCGGAGTCGTCGCTACTAGGGCATTAGAAGGCGTCGAAGGCACGAGCCCGCGCCCATCGAAGACGGGCATGGTGGCAGCAACATTTGCTCCGTCGAGGCGGCGGTACAGAGGAACAAAGGATTCAGGAGGGTACCCCTGGTCGTTCATGACTAGGGAGCGGAGAGCCGTGCCTAGTTCCTCCTCAAACAAGGCCTCCGAGCATAGGCGGAGGTCCTCACCCCCGTCCCCGAGCTTCCACATGGGGCGTGAGCGTGACTGGAGCGGAGCCACGCGCTGTGACAGGAACTCCTTGACAATCATGGCCCCTGTCAGCTTCGCTGCATTTGGGTCGTCAGGCTTCAGATCGGCGGTCATCTTCTCTAGCACATGCTCCACCCGGCGATCGGTAAGCCTCGCGTAGAACCACCCGTCGTTGGAGACGGGCATCCCCATCGGCAGCACGAGCCGGGGGTGGGAGCAATTGGCGTCCATCAGGACCCACTTGCTCCTGAAGCCCTCGGACTTCTTCCTAGCCTTCGAGATAGCGTTGGTCTTATTGGCCGCAATGAAGTTGGCGCACCCCAAGCAATGGCCGTCCTTGATCTGAAGATAGAAGAAGTGGCGCAGCGGCGCCATGGACGGCATCACCACGACGTATGCCTCACAGCAGAAGGCAAAAACAGACAGAAGGAGGACAGTGTTGGGATGAAGATGGAGGGCATGCAGCTTGTAATGGCTGAGGACGGAGTAGAAGAAGTCACAAAAGCGGGGAACCAACCCCACCACGACACTACTCATGAAGAAAGGATAGAAGGTGCTATCAGAGGCCTCCGGCTTGGCGGAGCCAACCCGAAGCACAGTCTTTCTCTTCTTATCACCTCCCTCCGCCGTCATCAAAAGTGTTGCGGCGAGGTTCTTCTCCGACACGGTGGGCATGCTCAGAGCCAGCTCATAACAGGAGGGTGGAAGGGTGGCCTTTGTCTTGCTAGGTCCCATCGATGGCGGGTTTGGAGGAGGACCGGCGCAGATCTGGAGACTTGGGGGCGAAGAGCAAGAAAGGGGATCTGGAGCAAGATGAAGGCAAGCAATGAAGACACCGCGATGCGCGCCATCCTTTTGTCTGGTCAGGAAGTTGTCGAGGCAGCATGGGGAAGCAGAGACGCCCACGACCTGCCAATCGCCACACGTCAGTCAAGGCCGCAGGCTATTGGGGCCCGCAGCGCTCCACACTTTCCCCTTGGCTTCACCGCGAAGCCAAACACGAGCACACCTTGAGCCCGGGGGCTACTGTCGGTGTCCTGGGAATGGGGGTACCCAGACCTGCCTGCCTGTGGCCCAGGGCGTGGCTCCACTCGTGGCCTGGTATGGCCCATCTTCATCAACCAATGCTCAAGACCCTCGCGAGGGGCCAAGCCTCGCGAGGTGGACGAGACAAGACCTCCTCAAGTGCAGCCTCACTAGGCTGGCTCGCGAGGAGCGGAGAGATCAAGGCAAGGCGCACCTTGTGAGGTTCCCGTGATGTGAGCGATGACGAACAAGGCCAGGCGGGCGCCAGCGGGCGCAGAGTGCCAGTATTCCTCTTCAGTGCTAAAGAGGTAGGCGCAGGCGAGGAGTCCTGAGGCGTCAGGCAAAGGTTTCCATATTGATGCAACGAGACCAAGACCAGACGAAGGTCACCACAGAGCCCACGACGACGTCACCACCAGAACCTTTGGCAGGCGAAGACCACCTTTTGTCAGGATAACTTGTACTCATTGTCCCCCTTCAAATTGTCCGTTGTGGGATCCCTTGCCGCCTAATATTTGGGGAGAGGAACCGAGCCTCTATAAATAGGGCTAGCCACCACCATAGCCGGGGGTGGATCGAGAGGGAGCGAGAGGCTCATCTGGAGACAGATCACTCAGATCATCCCCAGCCACACAAGCTCATTGAGCTCAAGAACACCTCTCCTCAGGAGGTTGTTCTTTCGTTGTACTTGTTCATCCCCAGCCTACAAAGCGATCCACCACACCACACTGGAGTAGGGTATTACACCGCAACAGTGGCCCGAACCAGTATAAACTCTTGTGTCCCTTGTTCCTTGGGTTTGGTGAGCTAGGCTTTGAGATCGTTGCGAGAGCGTGAGCTAGGGGGAGAGATCTTTGTGCGCACCCAAGTGTTCGACCCTCAAGGGTTTGTCGGAACCCGTAATCTGACACTATGGTCATCCCATAAACCTACCATCGTCTCATCAAGTGCCAAGAGGACCAATGACACAAGCATGAGCTAGAGACCTCGAGACCGAGGTGACTTCCTTCCTTAGTGATATTCCATATGATCCACTCGAGACATGGTTACTACCTAAGTCCGGAATGTTGTGCATGATCAGGTACCAATAAGACCCTCTCGAAGACGCACATGAAGACGGAGAAGTCCCCAAGTTCATGGATGAAGAGGAACGACGGAAGGAACCAGAGAAGTCTCCGGGACCTGGACATCTGGCCCCTAGGAGTACCACAAGCAGCCGCCCAGCCGTCGAGCTATAGGGCCGGACGTTACGCCCAGTCCCCGGATATCTGGCGAGACACAAGCTCGGACATCCGGCCCCCGCCTGGAAATTCGGCGCCCCATCACAAAACACCACCCAAGCTGGACTCCACCAACCCGGACATCCGGCAAAAGACCTGGAGATCCGGCCTCCAGCCCGGAAATCCAGACCCCGCCTATCTAGAGAGCACCAAGACCATCCCCAACCGCCTGGATATCCCGCGCAAGACCGGACATCCGGCACTTCGGGAAGGCCCAATGCGCGAACGTCCGGTTCCCTTGCCTGCGCACACTAAAGGGCTAAGGCCCTTGTACCCATTCGCCCACTTAGACTATATAGAATCCTCCTCCTCCCTTCTTATAGGGTTAGCAAAGGATTACCTCATTTGAGAGATAGAGCTTTGCTCATTCACTTGCTAGCTTCTCCATAGGAGTTCATGTCCTCTACGGAGAAGATCCCCCGAGTGGATTCAAGACCTCATCACGGGGAGGCTCCTCAAGACCTCCTCATGGAGAAGACATTTTGTATCATCCTTTATTCTGTTTGGATGTTGAATCACTCTTTATGTTCGTGGATCTAGCACATGTGTGATCGTTCCTCGTTGATTTGAGTGTTTCGTCTTGTTTCCCCTCATGTTTCCCCTCATGTTCTTCGTAGGATCCGCTCCAATCATGAAAGACCGGCCCTAGGGTTTCCACCCTACATCATCTTGGTATCGGAGCATAGGTTGATCACGAATTTGGAGCCCCTACCCTTGTTTTCTAGCCTTTTTTGTTGATTTTGTCCCAATTTTGAAAATCCCCAGAAAATTAGCCCTCCCAATTTTTTTGTGATTTGTTGGTGTGATGAAGTTTTATTAGATTTGATTTGTGGATTTGATGTGTTACTCGTAGATATAGCTTCCCTAGACTTTGCTCCCAAATCTATCCATGAAATCTCTCAAATTTTGACCCGGAATTGCCTCTTTCCACGAGATCCACTGAGTTCATCCACGAAGCCAGGTCCTGGACATCCGACCCGTAACCCCGGACCTCCGACCACCCCGGACATCCGGCCAACTAACCCGGACATCCGGGCCCTAGCAGCAACAGCCCCATCCACCGCTCCGTTTCCCGCCTAACTCTCGCCAATTTTTACCCGGCATACCACCATCATGTCCGCATACCACCATCGCTTTCCACAACCACCACCGCTTACCCGCTACCAACTCCGACAATTTTGACACCTTTTTTTTGAGAATTTGAGTTGCGGTTTCCGTTTCCTAACGCGTTTCGGCAACTTAGGGACGGTTCGACATTGACACCACCGCCGCTCATCTTTGCCACGGACTCGTCATCGACAACGGCCACTTCATCATTATCGGTCCTTGCTTATGTATGACAAACCAAGGATGGTAACTTCGGCGACAACTTTTTGTACTCCTTGCCATTTACATTGATAACCCCATAGGACATTTTGCATACCCTTCCAATCGAGACTAGCCTTTGAGTATTGCCGGCAATGTTACTTGTGCAGATTGGTGATCATCATCTCGTTGCATATATCATATCATGTTGGTATCGATATCTTGATATCATCTCTTGTGTCACAAGGTTTTCATAGCATATACACAATTGCTATCTTGGTTCGTGAAGCTTTGCATAAGTGGCCAAAGAAAGAGCTCAAAAGAGAAAAGGCCAAACAAGCTTTTGAGCAAAAGGAAAATATAAGCAAAGAACTTTTAGGCAAGAACCATAGCATCATACTACATTAAGATTGTCATACTCCATCATCTTGGATCATATCGTCGAAACACCATACATATAGCATACTTGGGATATAAGTCATTGCATTTTTGCTTTGTAGGTTGTGCACAAGTCTTGTATCCACCTATTCTGCAATCATGCTAGCATCTCTCTAGAGTTGAGCAACAAGAGCATTTTCCGTGGATTCCACATTTTGCGCTCATTTTTGGTTGCTCAACCCCAGTTATCTTTCCGTGTGTGTGTTTCCATGTACCTCTTTTTTGCTATTGGTCTACTTGTTGCATTTGCAAATTTGTGAATCTTTTTCAGCATTATTTAGTCTCACTAACAATTGCATAATTTTTTTGCCACCATCCTAATTGAGCTCCACCATAAGCTTTCTTTTTAGATATGTGAGAGATTGATGAGATACGGTGCCAATTGTGCTATTTCCTCATTACATCATTGAGTGATCTTTGATCCATTCCAAACATTGGTCAAGGTACGTTTGGTATTGATTTTCCTTTCTTCCACTCACACATTTACTTGGAATGATGGAGAGGCCAAATACTTCTACCCACCCACTCTTCATCGAGCAAGACGAGGACCCGAACACCTACGTCACCAAGAACCACCTCTTCGGTGCACAAAGAGCTTTGCATCAAGAACAACAAGAATTGAGCAACCCAACCAACAACCTCGCCACCGACTTGCGACTCTTCGAGCAACGTACAAGAGACTACTTCGACAACAAGCTCGACAAAAAACAAGAGAACAACGCAAGAATGGACGAGATTCATGCCTTGTTGGCCAACCACTCTTCTACCACTTTGTCCTACTCAAGGAGGAGCCACTCAAGTCATCATTCCGACTCCGTCTCCGGCTCAAGTACACCGACATCGAACACTCTTCGAAGAGCCGCATGCCAAGATCATCAAGCAAAAGACAATCCTATACCCGGCACCAATCATCAAGAGCAACTCCTAGCGCAAGAAAATCGACATCGTCAAAATCAAGCAACTCTTGCACAAGCACAAGAAAGGCAATGCCTACGTCAACAAGAGGAAGAGTGAGCGCGCCAACATCAAGACAAACAAGATGTCGAGGCATAATGTCAACAACAACAACGGCGTGAAGCTCAAGCACTTGAGGCGCAACGTGCCCTCCAGGACACAAGTCGCGCCATCGCCGAACGCAACTGACATACATGTGAGCAAGAAGAAGCACTTCGCGACGAAGTTCAAGAGAGGATTTATCAAGCACGATTGCACCGACAAGTTCCTCAAGCTCCTACACAAGCTAGACAAGCTCCTCCACAAGCTCGACAAGAACCACAAGTTCGCCAAGAGCAACACGACAATGACAATCCTCCACGTGAAGAGCAACTTGAGGGCGGCAATCCTCCATGACAAGGACGTCGTCACCCTTGACCCCAACACAATGAAGAGCGATGATACGCCAAGCTCAAGTTCACCATGCCCAAGTTCTCCGGAAGCAACGATCCCGAAGAGTATCTTTCATGGGCATTGAAGGTCGACAAGATCTTTCGTTTCCACAACTACGAGGAAGAGAAGAAGAGCCCCATGGCATCCCTTGAGTTCCAAGACTATGTCCTCATTTGGTGGGAGCAAGTCATTGAGCGTTGACAAGCAAGAGGTGAACCACAAATCACAACATGGGCGCAAATGAAGAATGTTATGAGAGCATGTTTTGTGCCAACTTAATACAACCACAACCTCCTCAAGACATAACAATTCCTCAAGCAAGAAACAAAGAGCGTTGAAGGGTACTAAAAGGAAATGGAGATTTCCATGATTCGAGCAAATGTCATGGAAGATGATGAGCAAACTATGGCACGTTTCTTGAATGGACTCAATCACCCTATTAAGAAGATCGCCAACTTCCAACCTTACTCAAACCTCATCGAGCTAGTGCATCAAGCCACCAAGGCGGAGCAACAAGTGCAAGATGACTTCAAATATGCCACGTACTCTTCCAAGACATATGGCTCCTCCAACTAAGCTTCAACGACTCAACCACCTTCTACCTCAACCAAACCTTCTCCAAGCAACGGAGACAAGTCAAGTTACAAGAAAACTTAGACATCTTCAAGTCGTCCACCTACTACAAGCAACTTCAATCCGACAGCTTCATCATCTACAACTCCACCGGATGAGACCATCAAGGCAAGTTCCATGAAATGCGTCACATGCGGCGACCAAGGCCACAAGTCCTTAGAGTGTACCGATATGTGCACCATGATCCTCAACGACGATGGCACCTATGACTCCGTGAGTGAAGGCGAAACGAAAGTCCTTTAGCATGTGGCTATGCACCGGTAAGTGAATGAAGATGAAGAAGATCAAGTCTTCAGTGACGAAGATTCGAGCCCCGCTCTCGTTGTCTCGAAGGTCTTGATTCTTCAACACCAACAAGACGAAGACCAAAGATGCAATATCTTCCACACCAAGGCTGGCATCAATGGAAGGTCCATGAAGGTCATCATCTACGGAGGAAGTTGCCATAACTTGTCAAGTAAAGAACTATGCTCTAACATCCAATTGGTCAAGATGAAGCATTCCCACCCCTGCAAGGTTCAGTGGCTTAGTGACTCCGACACAATTTAAGTGTAGCACACCATGCAAGTATCCTTCAAGATCGGAGCATATGAAGACACTTTGGAGTGTGATGTCGTTCCTATGTCCATTTGCCACCTCCTACTTGGACGACCTTGGCAATTTGACCATGGTTTCATCCACAACGGGCGAACCAATCACAATATCTTCAAGATGAAAGGAAAGGAGTACGTGCTACGACCTATGTCACCAAGCCATGTGATCACCGACAAGCAAGCAACAAACCATCGTGGAGAAAATATTGAGAGAGTGAGCCACCCTAAAGGGAGTGAGAGCCACAAGCCCAAAATGAGTGCCTCCACAATGGATGACAAGAAAAACTTAGTCCTATTTGCCACCAAAAGTGAGATGAGAGAAGTTTGTGAGAACCCATCAAGTATTATGCACTATGTCCTTTTGTGCAAGGACGACGCCACAAAAACTAACACCTCCCACAATCTACCTTTAGTGTTGTCTTCTTTATTGCAGGAATTCCAAGATATTTTCCCCAACGAGCTACCTTCGGGACTACCTCTACTACGAGGCATTGAACACTGAATCAAGCTCATCCCCAGAGCACCTCTTCCTAACAAGGCTCCATACCGCATCAACCCCGAGGAAACCAAGGAGATCCAACGGCAAGTTCAACAACTCATCAGCAACGGCCATGTATGAGAAAGCTTGAGCCCATGTGCCATACTAGTAATCCTTGTTCCCAACAAAGATGGTACATATCGCATGTGTTCTGATTGTCATCCTATCAATGCTTTCATGGTTAGATATTGCTACCCCATTCCATGCTTAAACGACATGCTAGATGAGCTTTGCGAAGCCACAATTTTCTCTACAATTGATCTTAAAAGTGGATACTATCAAATACGCATCCAAGAAGGTCACGAATGGAAAACCGCATTTAAGACCAAATTTGGCTTATACGAATTGTTGGACATGCCAATGGGTTTATCCGAATCACCCGGCACATTTTTGCATGTGATGCATTTTGTTCTTCGCCCATACATTGCCGTATTTGTTGTGGTCTATTTTGACGATATTCTTGTCTTTAGCAAATCCCTCAAAGATCATGTCACCCATCTTAGAACAGTTTTGCAAACTCTTAGAAAAGAGCACCTTTATGCTAATATGGAAAAATGCCTTTTGGGTGTTGACAAGCTCATTTTCTTGGGTTTGGTTGTGTCTTCTAAGGGTGTTCATGTAGATGAATCTAAGATTGAAGATATTAAAATGTGTTCCCAACCAACAAACTTGCAACAAGTGCGTAGTTTTCTTGGTTCAGCTGGATTTTATCGTTGTCTTGTGAAGGATTTTAGCCCCATTGCTTTACCTTTACCTGCTTTGAGTAATAAAAATGCACCATTTGTTTGGGGACCATCTCAAGATAACACATTCAACGAGCTCAAGAATTTGCTTACGCGTGCCCCTTTGCATGCATTACCCAACTTTGTTAAACCATTTGAGATCCATTGTGATGCTAGTGGGTACAACATAGGAGGTGTGTTGATGCAAGAGAATCGCCCCATAGCTCACTTTAGTGAAAAACTTCCCAGAGCGCAACTTAACTACCCCATCTATGACAAAGAACTATATGCTTTAGTGCGAGTCTTGCATGTTTGGGAGCATTATCTCCGCCCTCATGAGTTCATCATTCACATGTATCATGAAACACTTAAGTATCTTAAGGACCAAACTAAGTTAAACAAGCATCATGCAAAGTGGAGTGAATTCATTGAGTCTTTTACTTATGTCATCAAGTATATTAAAGGCAAAGAGAATGTTGTAGCAGATGCGGTTTCCCTTAGATGCATGCTTCTTACCCAACTAGAATTGAATGTTATTGGCTTTGAGCACATAAAATACTTGTATGCGCATGATCCTACTTTTGCTATTCCTTATGCCAAATGTTTGACGCATACATCTTGGGAACGCTATTACATCAAGGATGATTATCTTATGAGAGCTAACAAACTATGTATTGAGTCTTCTCTTCATTTGTTACTTTTGCAAGAAGATCATGGAGAAGGACTAATGGGACACTTTCCACGCAACAAGACATTTGCTACGCTCTCAAAGAACTACTTTTGGTCCAAGATGTTCCACACGTCTCACGCTACACCAACCGATGCTCTACATGTCACAAAGCTAAGTCTAAAGCTCAATCCCATGGTCTCTATATGCCACTTCCTATTCCATATCACACATGGGAAGATATTAGTATGGACTTTGTGCTTGGTTTGCCTTGAACTCGAAATGGCAAAGATTCCGTGTTTGTTGTTGTGGACCGATTCTCTAAAATGGCACATTTCATACCATGCAACAAGATAGACGATGCGTCACATGTTGCAAATCTTTTTTGTAGGGAAATCTTGCGCCTACACAGAGTGCCAAAGATGATTGTCTCGGACCGCGACATCAAGTGCCTTATCTACTTTTAGAAGACCTTATGTGCCAAGATCGGAATCAAGCTTTTTTTCTCTTCGGCATACCATCCTCAAACCGAGGCCAAACGAAGGTCACAAACCAGACGCTATCTACCCTCCTACACGTTTTGATCAAGTATAACATCAAGGAGTGGGAAGAGTGTCTACGCATCGCCGAGTACGCCTACAATCGAGCACGACACTCTACTACCGTCAAGTCCCCCTTTGAGGTTGTCTACGGCTTCAACCCGTTGTTCCCATTGGACATTCTACCTCTACCACTACAAAACCGCATCAACATGGATGCGAGTGCACGAGTTAGCTACCTCAAGAAGGTGCATGAAGATACAAGGCACACCATCGAGCACCAAGTACAACGACTCGCGACCAAGCTCAACATCAACAAGCAACCCACGATATTCTACGTCGAAGATCTTGTGTGGCAACACCTTCACAAGGAATACGTCCCCAACGAACACAATTCCAAACTTCTCCCACGAGTCGATGGACCCTTCAAGTTGCTTCAACGCTACAACAACAACGCATACAATATCGACACCCCATGCGACAAGTACTCCATGAGCGACATATTCAACATCAAGGATCTCTTTCCCTACCATGGTGATGAGGTTCTCGATCCGAGGTCGGATCTTTCCCAAGGGGGAGATGATGCGGAGCATCCTACGGTCATCCCCATGGACTTGCCATCGTCTCATCAAGTGCCAAGAGGACCAATGGCACGAGCACGAGCTAGAGCCCTCGAGACCGATGTGACTTCCTTCCTTAGTGGTATTCCATATGATCCACTCGAGACATGGTTACGACCTAAGTCCGGAATGTTGTGCATGATCAGGTACCAAGAAGACCCTCTTGAAGACGCACATGAAGACGGACAAGTCCTCAAGTTCACGAATTAAGAGGAAAGTTAGAAGGAACCGAAGAAGTCTCCGGGACCCAGACATCCAGCCCCAAGCCCCGGACATCCGGCCCCTGGGAGTACCACCAGCAGCCGCCCAGCCATCGAGCTATAGGGCCTGAGCGTCCGGCCTAGACCCTGGACATCCGGCCAGACACAAGCCCGGACATCCAGTCCCCGCCCTGAAATCCAGCGCCCTGATAACCCACAAGTATAGGGGATTGCAACAGTTTTAAAGGGTAGAGTATTCAACCCAAATTTATTGATTTGACACAAGGGGAGCCAAATAAAATTCTTGAGTATTAGCAGCTGAGTTGTCAATTCAACCACACATGAAAGACTTAATATCTGTAGCAAGTTATTTAGTAGCAAAGTAGTATGGAAGTAATGGTAACGGTGGAAAAAGTAACAGTAGCAATTTTGTGGCAATTATAACAATGGCAACGGAAAAGTAACTTAGCAAAGATCAATATGAAATGAACTCGTAGGCAATCAATGATGGATAATTATGTCGGATGACATTCATCATGCAACAATTATAACCTAGGGTGACAATGAACTAGCTCCAATTCATCAATATAATGTAGCCATGTATTCCGTATATAGTCATACATGCTTACAAAAAATAACTTGCATGACATATTTTGTCCTACCCTCCCGTGTCAGCGGGGTCCTATTGGAAACTAAGGGATATTAATGCCTCCTTTTAATAGAGAACCGGGCCAAAGCATTAGCCCTTAGTGAATACATGAACTCCTAAAACTACGGTCATCACCGGGAAGTGTCCCGACTATTGTCACTCCGGGGTTGCCGGATCATAACACGTAGTAGGTGACTATAACTTGCAAGATAGGATCAAGAACACAAATATATTCATGAAAACATAATAGGTTCAGATCTGAAATCATGGCACTCTGGCCCTAGTGACAAGCATTAAGCATAGCAAAGTCGTAGCAACATCAATCTTAGAACATAGTGGATACTAGGGATCAAACCCTAACAAAACTACCTGATTACATGGTAAATCTCCTCCAACCCATCACAGTCCAGCAATCCTATGATGGAATTACTCACGCACGGCGGTGAGCATCATGAAGTTGGTGATGGAGAAAGGTTGGTGATGATGATGGCGATGATTTCCCCTCTGCGGAGCCTCAAACGGACTCCAGATTTGGCCTCCCGATGAAGAACAAGGGGTGACGGCGGCTCCGTATCATAAAATGTGATGAATACTTCTCTCCGATTTTTTCTCCCCGAACATGAATATATGGAGTTGGAATTGAGGTCGGTGGAGGTCCAGGGGACCCACAAGGCAGGGGGCGTGCCCAGGGGGTAGGGCCCACCCTCCACCCTTGTGGACAGCCGGTGGGTCCCCCTCTATTGATTCTTTTGCCAATATTTTTTATTTATTCCAAAAATATTTTCCGTGAATTTTTAGATCATTCCGAGAACTTTTATTTCTGCACAAAAATAATACCAAGGCAATTGTGTTGAAAGCAGCATCAGTCCAGGTTAGTTCCATTCAAATCATGCAAATTAGAGTCCAAAACAAGTTTAGAAGAGTTTGGAAAAGTAGATACGATGGAGACATATCAACTCCCCCAAGCTTAACCCAGTGCTTGTCCTCTAGCAATTCAGTTGACAAACTGAAAGTGATAAAGAAAAACTTTTACAAACTCTGTTTGATCTTGTTGTTGCAAATATGTAAAGCCAACATTCAGGTTTTCAACAAAAAATATGAACTAACCATATTCACAATAACATTTAGGTCTCACATTTACTCATATCAATGACATAATCAACTAACGAGTAATATTAATAAATCTTGGATGATGACACTTTTTCAAAACAATCATGATATGATATAACAAAATGGTATCTCGCTAGCCCTTTCTGAGACCGCAAAACATAAATGCAGAGCACCCCTGAAGATCAAGGACTGACTAGACATTGTAATTCATGGCAAAAGAGATCTTGTCACAGTCACACTCAATATCAATTAATAGCAAAGCATACAAATGACAGTGGTGCCCTCTAACTGGTGCTTTTTATAAGAGGATGATGACTCAGCAATAAAAGTAAATAGGTAGGCCCTTCGCAGAGGGAAGCAGAGATTTGTAGAGGTGCCAGAGCTCGAGTTTTTGAAACAGAGATAAATAATATTTTGAGCGGTATGCTTTCATTGTCAACATAACAACCAAGAGATCTCGGTATCTTCCATACTAGATACATTATAGGCGGTTCCCAAATAGAATGGTAAAGTTTATACTCCCCCACCACCAACATGCACATTCCACGACTGGTCCGAAACAAGGGTACCCTCCAACTAACAATTGTCCCGAGGGAGTTTTGTTTGCAATTATATATTGATTTTATTTGAGCATGGGACTGGGCATCCCATTTACTGGCCATTTTCTCGTGAATGATGAGCGGATGCCACTCATC
Source organism: Triticum aestivum (assembly GCF_018294505.1). Classification (NCBI taxonomy): domain Eukaryota; kingdom Viridiplantae; phylum Streptophyta; class Magnoliopsida; order Poales; family Poaceae; genus Triticum; species Triticum aestivum. Next base: position 322,315,391 of record NC_057803.1, on the reverse strand, counting down.
GTGAGAATAACCCACCTAGCATGCAACATACTGACATCCCCCAATCGCTACATAAGCGATTCGGGCATACAAAATAGATTATCATTTGGAGGTTTAGAGTTTGGCACATGCAAATTTACTCCGAGCGGTAGGTAAATACCGCATATAGGTAGGTATGGTGGACTCATATGGAACAACTTTGGGTTTATGGAAGTGGATGCACAAGAAGTATTCCCTCTTAGTACAAGTGAAGTCTAGAAAAAGATTAAGGAGTGACAACAGTCATAAACATGCATTGGGGTTAACCAACACTGAGTGCAAGCATGAGTAGGATATAAATAACCATGAACATAAATATCGTGGAGGCTATGTTGATTTTGTTTCAACTACATATGTGAACATGTGCCAAGTTAAGCCACTCGAATCATTCAAAGGAGGATACTATCCTATCATACCACATCACAACCATTTTAAAAGCATGTTGGCACGCAAGGTAAACCATTATAAACTCCTAGCTAATTAAGAATGGCATGAGTAACTATCATCTCTAATTGTCATTGCAAACATGTTTCATTCATAATGGGCTGAATCAGGAACGATGAACTAACCATATTTACAAAAACAAGATAGGTCGAGTTCATACCGGCTTTTCCCCATCTCAATCATTTCATCATATATCATCATTATTGCCTTTCACTTGCACGACGGAATGGTGTGGATAATAATAAGAGTGCATGTGCATTGGACTAAGCTAGAATTTGCAAACATTTATTCAAAGGAGAAGACAAGGTAATATGGGCTCTTTGTTAGATCAACAGTAATGCATATGAGAGCCACTTAACATTTTCATCGTGGTCTCCTCCTCTCGACCCAAAGAAAGGAAAAAGAATTTCAGAGAAACACATTGAAATGTTTTCGGAGTTTTTGTTTTTCTGGAGGAAGTAAAACAAGAACAAGAAAAACTATTTACACGGGTAAGCTCCCAACAAGCAAAAGAAGAACGTGAAGTCTTTTGAGGTTTTCTTTTAATACTACTACTAAGAAGAATGAGAAGCTACAACTATTTTTTTGGATATTCTCAAAGTTTTTCAAACACACAAGAAGAAAGTTGAAAAAATAAATTAAACTAGCATGGATGATACAATGAAAAAGTATGAACACCGACAACTGGAATGAGTGTGTGAACATGAATGTAATGTCGCTGAGAAATACGTACTCCCCCAAGAGTAGGTTTTTGGCCTAAGTTGGTCTAGGGCCATGACTGGCCCGGATTGTATCTGAAATCATAGTTGGGGTTGTACTGTGTTGCAGCAGCTACCGCCTGGCGAGCTGCTTCATGGATGCGGGCGGCCTTCGCTGTTCTCTCATACTCATTTGCCTCCTCTCTAGTTATAAAATATCTCCCATTTACCTGAAAGTTAAAGAAGGAAGGAGCGGGATGGGTAATATGGACAACACGCCGTCTATCAAAGATTAGCCGGTACTAGAGGGACTGTTTGTTCCTCTCAAGAAATTGGTAGCGTACCATAGCATTATAATCTAGAAAAGCAGGTGGTAACTCAATGTCATTCCCTCTAGTCGGTACACCAAGATAATTAGCTAAACGAGTTGCATAAATCCTAGCAAATAAATCTCCATCTTTAGCATTAATATGTACCCTCCTCGTAATAATGGCCCCCAAGTTATATCGCTTATCACCTAACACCGCACACTTGAGGACACTAAGATCTGGAATGCAGAGGTGGCTATGCTCATGCTTAGCGTTAATGCATCTACCTATAAAGAGAGCAAAATAATGTATGGCAGGAAAGTGAATGCTCCCTATGGTAGCATGTGTGATATTTCTAGTTTCTCCCATAGTGATGCGAGCAAGGAAATCATTGTATTCAGCTTTGTGAGGCTCACTATGAATGTCCCATTGTGGGATTTTGCATGCAGTATTAAAATCTTCAAGGTCCATGGTATATGATTCATCATAAAGATCAAATAAAATAGTATGGGTATTGCGCTTAGATGAAAATTGGAACTCCCGCACAAAGGAATCAGTGAGGAAATAGTATTGTCGACACTTATCTGACACGAAGTCCTCAAGGCCGACATTTTGTACGTATGCATCAAACTCATCCTTGAAACCTGCATAGACAATGAATTCATCCGACGGCCATTCACAAGGCCGCACTTGAGCTTCCCTTGGTGGTTCAAAGTCCTGCTCAGGTACCGCAAGCCTCGGCGCTTGCTTTCTCGAAGAACCACCTTGGTACATTTTCCTAGACATTTTTCTTCCTCTGAAAAATTTCTGAAATTTTTAATGACTCAAAATAAAAGTGAACCAAACTCAACAAGATTGATAGCAACTACTCCTACAAGTGCCTAGAGGCTATATCATGCATCTAAACTACCTTGGACCATATAAATTTGACATGCCAGCTCAAGAACAGGGTCACCACAGCAGCAAAAATTTGCAATAAATACATCACTAGAACAAAAACTAATTGGACCATTGGAGGAGTCACATACCGAAGAACAATCCCCCAAAATAGTTTTGCAAATGGAGCTTTGCACAAGGAGATCGAAAATGGTAGCAAGATGAGTAAGAACACGGGTTTGAGCTATGGGATGATTTTTTCTGGAGAAAGACGAAGTGGATGGGTACTAGAATAAGTGGAGGGGACCCATGTGGGACCCACAAGGCAAGGGGGCGCACCTAAGGGGTAGGGCGCGCCTGCCACCCTTGTGGCCCACAGGTGCATCCCACTGGTGCAAGCTCAGTGCTAGGAATTCTCAAATATTGTATAAAAAACATACTATTTTTTTAGGGCATTTGGAGAACTTTTTTTCTATGACATTTTTATTGCAAGGATAATTCAAAAAACAGACAGAAAATACTATTATTGCTTTATTTAATCGAAATAACAGAAAGTAAGAGGTAGGTACAAAAAGTTGTGCCTTCTAAATTCATCCATCTCATGCTCATCAAAAGGAATCCATAACAAGGTTGATCAAGTCTTATTAACAAACTTCTTCCGAATGACATGCAACCGGAGAATTTACGCATAACACTAGGTTACCTCAATGGGGATATGCATGTCCCCAACAATAAGAATATCATGTTTCTTTTTGGCAGTAGGAAGAGGGAATTCAAAACGTCCAATAGTAATAGTTGAATTTTTCCAATAGAATTGATGCTATGAACTTAAGATTTTTCTTCGGAAAGTGTACCATATGCTCATTACCATTAACATGAAAAGTTACATTGCCTTTGTTACAATCAATAACAGCCCATGCAGTATTCAAAAAGAGTCTTCGAAGGATGATCAACATACTGTCGTCCTCGGGAATATCAAGAATAAGAAAGTCCATTAAGATAGTAACGTTTGCAACCACAACAGGCACATCCTCAGAAATATTGATGGGTATAGCAGTTGATTTATCAGCCATTTGCAAACAGATTTTAGTAGGTGTGAACTTATTAATTCAAGTCTATGATATAAAGAGAAAGGCATAACAGTAACACCGGCTCCAAGATTAGATAAAGCAGTCTTAACATAGTTTTTTTAATGGAGCATGGTATAGTTGGTACTCCTGGATCTCCAAGTTTCTGATAGAGGCAAAGGTGTCCCCTCTTTCAATGAGATGGTAGCTATCGTTTTGGTAGAAGCCGACTTTGACGATCCAACTACGAACATGCGAGGATGTCACGGCTTACCAATCGCTAAACCAACTCCGAGAGGTTATTGACCACGGCAGAGCATGATCAACTTGACCATGAAGGTCTATTTCCTGCGGGCAAACGAAGAACAAGAAAGAAACTAAGATTGCAATCTGAATATTGCGAATATAAGAGGAAAGCTTTATTGATCAAGGTGGGGTTCTGTGACGCCTTTGTCTGGTCGTTGAACACAAATGAAGTACATGAAGTTGAAGCTATGGCAAACTTTAATCTAAATAAAATCCAAAGTCTAAATGATGCCCTAAGGGCTATATATATGGAGGAGAGAGGGGGGAATTTCATGGCCCTTGGAGGAGGGGTCCTAAACCAACCCTAACTCTTGTTTCCCCACACATACGGACTCTAAAAACAGCCTATAATCAAGTATTTCGAAATTACATGGGCCTGGCCCAAAAATAAGGTGACGCAGCACCTAGAATAGCCTCTGGACGAAATTTATGAAGTGGCGTCTTGTATATTTCATTCAAGGCTTCGTCCACTCATTATGGTGGCTTCAAAGTCATGGAATCATCACTTGTAACTCCGTTCTTGTTCCCCTTGCGCACGCCATCATCTCCATGCTTGAACTTGCTCAAAGGTTCATCTTTCTTGTCCAAGCTAGGCCCTTCATTTGTAAGCAAAACAAATGTATCCAATTTAGGCAGCATCATATTCTCATGAACATTAGAATCGTTACCAAGAAACAAAAGTACCTCGTAATTTAATTGGCGTGCGTGAGCTCTAGTAATTCATCCAGTATGTATAGCAGCAGGGGCTGTGGGTGTAACAATGGTATTGATGTCCTCATCATCCTCCCCTTCTTGAAATGAAGTCTTCTACGACGGAAGCTCATCTTCCTCACCCAAATAAGGCTTCAAATCTGCAATGTTAAAAGTGTGACTAACCCTAAAATCTGCAGACAGCTCAAGTTTATATGCATTATCATTTATTTTCTCGAACACCTTAAAAGCACCATCAGCACGTGGCATTAGCTTTGATTTGCGCAAATTAGGAAATCTATCCTTACGCAAATGTAACCAAACAAGATCTCTAGGTGCAAATAAAACATGTTTTCTACCCTTATCTCTAGCAAGTTTATATTTAACATTCATACGCTCAATGTTTTCCTTAGTTAACTCATGCATTTTTAAAATCAATTCAACATGTTCTTTAGCATCAAAATTAACCTTCTCCGAAGATGGAAGAGGCAACAAATAAATAGGTGCATGACGTAGGAAGCCATACACAATTCCAAAAGGGCACATCTTAGTAGTATAATGCAATAAACGATTATAAGAAAATTCAATATGAGGCAAGCATTCTTCCCACATTTTCTTATTATTCTTCAAAACAACCCTAAGCATAGTAGACAATGTTCTATTGACTACTTCAGTTTGTCCATCAATTTGGGGGTGACAAGTAGTACTAAAAAGCAGTTTAGTCCCGAATTTAGCCCATAAACATCTCCAAAAGTGGCCAAGAAATTTAGTATCATGATCTGAAACAATAGTATTAGGCACACCATGCAAGCGAATAATTTCACGAAAGAACAAATCAGCAACATTAACAACATCATCGCTCTTATGACATGGTATAAAGTGTGCCATTTCAAGAATCTATCCACGACAACAAATATGCTATCCCTCCCCTTCTTTGTTTGAGGTAAACCTAAAACAAAGTACATAGATATGTCCTCCCAAGGAACACTGGGTACAGGCAAAGGCATATATACACCATAAGGATTGAGTCGTGACTTACTTTTTGACATGTACTGGAGCGAGCAACAAAACGCTCAACATCCTGTCTCATCTTTGGCCAAAAGAAATGTGTAGCAAGTATGTCCTTCGTCTTCTTCACTCCAAAGTGTCCCATTTATCCTCCTCCATGCGCCTCATGCAACAACAAAAGACGAACGGAGCTAGCTGGAATGCATAGCTTGTTAGCACGGAACACAAATCCATCATTAACGACAAACTTGTTCCACATTCTTCCTTCTTTACAATTCTGCATTACATCTTTAAAATCAACATCATGCACATATTGATCTTTGATGGTCTCCAAACCAAATATTTTGAAGTCAAGTTGTGAAAGCATAGTATAGCGACGAGACAATGCATTAGCAATAACATTTTCTTTACCCTTCTTGTGTTTAATGACATAAGGGAAAGTCTCAATGAATTCAACCCATTTAGCATGTCTACGATTCAGTTTAGCTTGACTTTTAATATGTTTCAACAATTCATGATCAGAATGTATAACAAATTCTTTGGGCCATAAATAATGTTGGCATGTTTCTAAAGTACGAACAAGAGCATATAATTCTTTATCATAAGTAGAATAATTCAGACTAGGACCACTCAATTTTTCAGAAAAGTATGCAACAGGATTGCCATCTTGTAATAACACACCTCCTAATCCAATTCCACTAGCATCACATTCAAGCTCAAAAGTCTTATTGAAATCAGGAAGTTAGAGTAAAGGAGCATGTGTCAACTTATCTTTCAATACCGTGAAGGCTTCTTCCTGTGCGGTACCCCAAACAAAAGGTACATCCTTCTTTGTAAGCTCATTGAGAGGTGCAGCAATGGTGCTGAAATCTCTCAAAAATTGCCTATAGAATCCAGTGAGGCCAAGAAAACTCCTCACTTGTGTGACCGTTTTGGGCTGCGGCCAACTCTGAATAGCTTCAATCTTGGCTTTATCAACTTCAATTCCCTATGGAGTAACAACGTAGCCAAGAAAAGATACTCGGTCGATGCAGAAGGTGCACTTCCCAAGGTTACCAAACAAACGTGCATCACGTAGAGCAATAAAAACACCACGTAAATGTTCCAAATGTTCCTCCAAAGATGTGCTATAAATCAATATGTCATCAAAGTAAACTACCACAAATCGTCCAATGAAAGCACGTAAAACTTCGTTCATTAATCTCATGAAAGTACTAGGTGCATTAGTTAACCGAAAAGGCATGACTAACCACTCATATAATCTTAACTTAGTTTTAAATGCTGTTTTACATTCATCTCCCAATTTCATACGAATTCGATGGTATCCACTACGCAAATCAACTTTGGAGAATATTGTAGAGCCACTCAATTCATCAAGCATATCATCTAGCGTAGGAATAGGATGATGATAACGAATAGTAATATTATTAATGCCTCTACAATCAATGCACATACGCGACATACGATCCTTTTTTGGCACTGAAATGATAGGAACAACACAAGGACTAAGGGATTCGCGTATATAACCTTTGTCGAACCACTCCTGAACTTGACGCATAATATCCTTCATCTCCTCTGGATTGTTACGGCATGGTGCACGGTTGGGTAATGATGCACCGGGAATTAAGTCAACTTGATGCTCAATCCCTCGAATAGGTGGTAATCCCGGTGGCACATCTTGTGGAAAGACGTCAGCGAACTCCTACAAAATGTTAGTGATAGCAGGAGGCAAAGAGGAAGGCATGTCCTCAGATGAAAATAATGCCACACAAAAGCATAACAAATAGATTTGCTAAAATTTAGATCATCAATATCAAATTTGGTGGCAAGTAAACATGCACTTTTCAATTTAATCTCAGAAGCAACACTAGATGGTTTATTGTTAGGCTTCATTTGTTGGTCAAATTCTTTTGCCACAATCTGATTTTCACTCTTATTTTGCTCCTGTTTTGCTTTATTAGATCTATTAATATCATCTTTCAAAATGGAAGCAGGAGTCATAGGAAGCAAAGTAATATTTTTGTCCTTATGAACAAGAGTATACTAATTAGTTCTACCATGGTGTACAATTTTTTTTATGAAAGTGCCATGGTCTACCAAGTAACGAGGAACATGCTTGCATAGGTACCACATCACAATCAACATAATCAACATATGTAGAAATACTAAAATGCACACGAACAGTACGTGTTACCTTAACCTTACCGATGTTGTTGAACCATTGGATGTAGAAAGGATGTGGATGTGGTCTTGTGGTGAGAGATAGCTTCTCCACCATCTCCATGCTAGCCAAGTTGTTGCAGCTCCCTCCATCTATGATGACGCGAACAGAACGTTCCTTCACAACTCCCTTTGTATGGAACAAATTATGCCTCTGATTTTGCTCAGCTTGTGTAACCTACACACTCAAAACACGTTGAGAAACTAAACATTCATACCTGTCAGCATCTTCAGCAGCCATGTATTGCATCTCATGATAAGAGCCAAAGTCTCCTCATCATAGTCACTAGCGGACTCATACCCACCATCCTCAGTAGCAATCATCACACGCTGAGATTTGCATTCTCTCACAAAATGTCCTCTTCCCTTACAATGACGATAAATAATATCACTTCTGTGCCCTGTTGATGCCATGGAAGAAGAAGAGCTCTGTACAGGCCCGACAGGTGTGCTCTTGGTAGATAGGTGTGGTTGTGCCTGCTTTCTTGTTTCACGGCTAGAGGTGGCAGCTGATGGAGGTGCCGATGCAGTAGAATGTGTGGAAGTAGAGGATGCACGCGGTGTCCATGAGGAAGGTCGACCTGCAGAATAGTTAGTTCGTGCCAATGCATGTCGATCCTGCACTTCATGTTCAGCTTTACAAGCAAGATGGAATAAACGAGTGATATTATTATACTCCTAATACTCTAGAATGGTCAGAATATCTCTATTTAATCCACCCATAAAACGTGCAAGCATAGCTTCATTATCCTCAACAATACCACATCTAATCATGCTAATTTGTAATTCCTGATAATATTCCTCTACATAATTTTTTCCTTGTCTTAAACGCTGCAATTTTTGAAGTAATTCACGTTGATAATATGGTGGAACCCAACGAGTACGCATAGCAGTTTTCAAAGCAGCTCAAGTAGTTGGAATATTATTCGGATATAATCTACGATGTTCAGACCACCACACACAAGCAAAACTAGTGAAAGCACAAAGTGCAGTATTAACACGTCTCTCCTCGGGATATTTTAAACATGTAAAACATTGTTTGGTTTCTAACTCCCAAGTAAGATATATATCAGGAATGTATCTACCCTCAAATGGTGGAATATTCAATTTTAGTTTAGGGAGATGGTCATGATCTCGTACCTGAGGGGGAGCCCTACCATTTTGATTATTTGCATGTGGATGACCTGGTGGTTGTGGTGCTAGTGGTTGCACGTAGTTCTGATTTTGATTAACCTCATCCTCGTAATCTCCCGCATAATCATCCTCCTCCTCGTCAGTAGCAGGAGCCACAGAAGTATCAACAGCAGCACCAACAGTTTGGCCAGGCGCAAGAGGGACACGGCTCGCTCGGAGGAGGGTTAATTGGCGACATGGAGGTAGTCGCCGTTGTTGTTGTTGTTGTTGTTGTTGTTGTTGTTGTTGTTGTTGTTGTTGTTGTTGTAGAGGTGCGTTAGGTGCAGCCGGTGGTGGTGGTGGAAGACGCGTGAGCAATTCCTTAAACTTGTTATCGTGCTATGTTTCGAACGTCTTCTCCATGCCATCTATCTTCTCCATGGCCTCTTCAAATCTGTTTAGCACATCTTGCACCTGTCCACTCATCATTTGCTGAAATTTATCATGCAACTCCTTATTCGTCATGTTCTCCCAGTCAGTCTCATCGGCTTGTGATCCTGCCATGGTTAGCAACAATAGAAACACACAAGAATATGATCCTACAGAGTACTAACAAGAGGTGGTGGTGGGTGTCACAAATCCATCAAGCAAATCTCAAATTCGTACAAGTTCTTACACAGCACCAGGCGGTGATTGGCAACCATCGTAGTCAAAACTCTCAAAGCTTGGATAGAACGATTACCAGGGAGAGTCAAATGCACGACGTAGTTGTATGTGGAGCTGGGAAGGCTTATAATATGGTAGCAAAAAGGATCAGCAATAATCAATTCAGAGATGCAAAGTTGAATAAACACTCAACGACTGTACTGTGCTAGTCCTAGGCTAGACTGTGCTAGAGATGCGAGCCTAGAACACTAACAAAATCACGACGCTGCATGTAAACAAGGGAGGAGCACACTCTGAAAAAAATTCTCTTTTTTTCTTTTCTTTGCACCTTTTTCCTCTTTTTTTTTGCTTCGCAACATTTTTTTGAAAAAGTCTACAAATGGTCTAAAAACTGCCTAACCAGAATTTTTCCTCTTTTTTTGAGTTTGGAACTATTTTTCTGCTGCGGGTAGCACGGAAGTTGGAGAGCCCGACTTCGTGACGACTTGTACTATCGCGTGATCTGGAACTCGAAAATAAAGGAACAAATACTGGACTCATACTAGGACTGGTGGCGAAGATGAATCTGGTGGAACTCGGACTGGTGGCGGCGATGAATCTAGTGGAACTCGGACTAGTGGTGGATATATGTTGCAGGTGGACTCGGATTGGCGTGATGGCGGCGGATAGGTGGTGGCGTATATGGACTTGGATTGGCGGTGAATATGTAGTGGTGGTATATGGCAGCGGCGATGAAGTTGGTGCGGTGGTGGTATACGGCAGCAGCGATGATGATGATGATGCGGTGGTGATATATGGCAGCGGCGACGTGACAACCTGTGAATAGAACTCGAAACTCTAAAGGACTAGATGCTAAGAGCAGCAACTTGACACGACGATGCAACCGAAAATTCAACAAAGCAAATACAAAAAAGATTATGCGAAGTCTCAGATTGGTTCATATAGGATGAACTAACCCTATTTTTTGGCGTTTTCGTGGACTATATGTATGAAGAACAGACTCGATCGAAACTACGGAAAACTGTAAAATCTCACCGAGCAACCTGGAATCTGATACCACTTGATGTCCCGTATTTTGATGAGATGGTGGCTATCGTTTTGGTGGAAGCCGACTTTGACAATCCGACTACGAACATGCGAGGACGTCGCGCCTTATCAATTGCTAAACCAACACTGAGAGGATATTGACCACGCTGCAGGCTTCATGCACTCATTATGGTGGCTTCAAAGTCCTGGAATCATCACTTGTAACTCTGTTCTTGTTCCCCTTGCGCACGCCATCATCTCCATGCTTGAACTTGCTCCAAGGTTCATCTTTCTTGTCCAAGCTAGGCCCTTCATTTGTAAGCAAAACAAATGTATCCAATTTAGGCAGCATCATATTCTCATGAACATTAGAATCGTTACCAAGAAACGAAAGTACCTCGTAATTTAATTGGCGTGTGAGAGCTCTAGTAATTGGTCCAGTATGTATAGCAGCAGGGGTTGTGGGTGTAACAATGGTATTGATGTACTCATCAGTTTCTTTGTTATTCCACCCTTAAAAGTATAATTAGCAAGCATGGTGGAAATTTCACCTTCCAGTATCTTTCTTTTATTTGTAACAATATCTTTCATATACTTCCACATACGCGGAAAGATAGGTCAAACGCATACGTGGAAAGATAGGTCTAATCATTTCAGCCAAGCACTCAAAATCCTCATCATCCTTTTTCTTGGATGGATTAGGAGGAAAAGGCATGGGTTTCCGAACCCATGTTTCTCTTTCTCTACCATGTTTACTAGCAACAAAGTCTCTCTTATCATAATGTTGAATCTTTTATTGTGGGTTATCAAGATAAACAACAGGTTCAATCTCTAGATATTATCATTACTAGGTTGAGCATCAACAAGAACATCATCATTAACATTAGAACTAGGTTCATGTTCATCACCAGATTGTGTGTAACACCCCGAGAATCATGCTACAATAATCTCCCCCTAATGGTGGCCATCTCATCATGGTTACTATGCAGCTTGCCACTTGTCCAAAAATCAAAGCCTTTTTCAATTTTTTTTAAATAAAGCAAATATTATTTCTTCAAACTGCAAAACTAAAATGTTCATCTTCTAGAAAATATTCCAAAACAAATGCTGTTAAGGAAAACAACATCATCTTCAACTGATATGGGCCTAAGCATTTAAAACAGTGCCAAAACAACACTTTAAATGCCGTATTTTTTCTGAAAATTCAAATGAATTCCAAACTTGCCCAAACTTTTTGTGGAAGTGTCTAAAACCACCAGGGATTTAATGGGACACTTCCCAAGTTTTTCCCGAGTCAATAGACCGCCCAAATAATTCTTTTCCTCTCTTTGTTTTTTAATAAAAAGAAAAACAAGGCATCCCCCTGTGCACATGGGCCATGAGTGCATAGTGTGCCGGCCCAGCCCACCTCCCATCTCCACCTTCCTCTGTTCACAGAAGCCCCCGTGGACGCCGGGCGCACGTCCATGGCGCCGATGGCCACGGGGCAGCCATCCGCCGATGCCCCGAGAGGATAAGAGACCCCTCCTCGCCCTGGAACAAACCCTAGCCCTCAATCTTTCCCCCTCTCTCTCGTTCTCCTCCCCATAGACCGCACCCGAGTTGAGCCGCCATAAATGAGCTCGCCCACGCAGCCCTCCTTGCCGTCCGCCCGTGCCCAGGTGGACCGCCGTCGTCCTCTGCGTCATCTACGCGTCGCTATTCGCGCTCGAAGGCTCGGGATCGCCGTCGACGCCATCTTCCCCATCTCTCGATCGCCGACCTTCGCTCCTCGATTCACTACACCGAGACCTCCCCAAGCACACTACCGTCCCCCTACAGCCTCGCGGTGAGCTCCTCCTCCGAATTCCCCTCATCCCGGTCTCGATTCATCACCGTAGTCGCCTGTACGAGTCCGCGGCCACCATGGCCGAAGCTCAGTGTACGCGTACGCGCCCCTACTTCGCGCTGCACTGCCGCCGCCGCCGGCTATGCCTTGGACGCCTCCCCTCCGTTGCCTACAGTTCCGCCGGCTAGCTGCGCTCCGCCCCTGGGCCTCGCCGACTTGCATACCGCCCCTCCCGCTCGCTAACTGCGCCGGCCGGCCGCGCCGTCACCGTGCGCTCGCCCCGTGCCCCTTACTGCTGCTGCCGCTAGGAGCTGCTGCTTCCCGCGTGCCCGCTCCGCCACCGCTACTGCTACTCCACTACAGCCCCGCCTCTACGGCTCCGACCGCGCTCCTGCCCCTCGCTGCTGCCTGCTGCAGTTGCGCGCTGCAGCCAGCCACCGCTAGAGCTTCTCCACCCGCGCTGCTCTGTCCCCTCGCCCCGCCACACCCGCTCCGGCCGGCAGTGGCTGCAGTCCGCGCCCAGGCCCGAGGCCATGCCGCGCCGCACGCCCCCACTGGCCTCGTCGGGGAACGACCTCGCCCCGTGCCCAGGCGTAGTGCCCCTCAGGCACGGACGCTCGCGCCCTTTAACCCGCGCCACTGGCCCCCGTGCCACTGACCAAGGGGCCCCACAGCCCCTTTTCTTTAAAAAAGGGTGTTTAAAAAAAGGTATAAGTTTATAAAATTAATTAAGTAATTAATTAGGCAACTAATTAACTTAATTAATCAGACTAATTACACAAATATGTCCATGACAGTGGGCCCCTCCCCTTAATTAGTCTGTTAGATTATGGTTTAGGTCAACGTGTCACTTACAAGCGGGACCCACTACCCTGTTTGACCGGTCAACAGACTATGTTGACTAATGATGTCATGCTGACATCATTTTATCTCTCTGTTAATTTAAATAAATCCAGAAAATGGTTTAATCTTTGGATATTCATAGAAAATAAACCGTAACTCGGATGAAAATGTTTTAATATGAAAGTTGCTCAGAAAAATTCAACGAATCCGATTACACGGTCCGTTCATCTGTCACATGCCTCTAGCATGCTGAACATGGAACATTCCCCCTTCGTTCATGTGTCTGACACAGGTCCGGAACCGGGAATACATTCCCGGTTGAATTTCCCACTTCACCTATATCGTGTAGCCATACGTTAGGTCACACCCGGGACAACATATTGCCATGTTATGCTTTGTGATGCTATGATTGCTTTATATTTACTATTTCTTCCCTCTCTTCTCTCCGGTAGACCCCGAGACCGATGCCGCCCCTGTGATCGACTACATCGACGACGACCCTTCGTCCTGGCCAGAGCAACCAGGCAAGCCCCCCCCCCCCTTTGATCATCCCGATATCGCCCATTCTATTCTCTCATGCTTGCATTAGATTTTGCTACTGTTATTGCTTGCTCCTATTCTGTTGCATAGCCTGTTTATTGTAACCTGCTATTGTTACCTACCTGCTTAGTATAGGTTGGTTAGAGACCCATCAGTGACCCCCCCCCCACTTGACCCGACTGCCCCGCTGGATTATCAGAAGAACTGATCAACGGGGTCGAAGACCAGGCCCTGACACCTCACGTCACATCACGCCCCTTTGTTGCTCGACTCTGCAGAGTTACCATCGAGTGCCGAGTGTGGAACCTCATACATTACTCCTGATGAGATCTCTGTAGAGTAGCTATTTGGTCGTGGTCATCGAGGGTGATTTCCTCCATAACCACTTCCGATACGACTCTGTCGTGCAACCCCTCAAGTGTGAACCGCGAGGGTGGTTCCTCTTACGTTTACCTTGATGTTTACATCGAGTAGGAATCCGACAAGGGTGATTCCTCAGGTTTTCCCCCTTGGTGTTAGACACACGGTTACTATGGTTACTATGACTTTGCACTGGACCCTGTTACTAAAGACGGGTTGGCCCTGAGGGGTACCCGCGCGAGCTTAATTGCGAGTGATGTGGAGTCGGGCGGACATGGAAGGTGCCCGCTAGATACTTACGAGGCATGGCCGGACATTCTTAGCCCTTGCCGCAAGTACTCGAGATGGGGCAACGGGGTCACATCGATCATGAGTCTCTTCTTGTTACTGCGCGTTCCTAATCCACTATGATTTGGATATTTGATCCGAGGGGCCTCTGGCCTGATAGCACTAACCATCACGTGGGCATAGTATGGGTGTTCTGTGTCGTATACATCAGCCGAAGCTTAATAGATGTCATCGACTAAGCGGCGCGCGCCGGGTTGGACTGGTAAGCACCTACCTTGTTGAAGGAGGTAGCTAGGTCTGCTCACCGGTCGCCCACGCAACGTGCAGAAGTTCCCCGGGAGATGGCCCATGACCCCTGGGGGCATAGGTTTAGTCCGGCGTGCTGGCCTCTCTATTAAGCCTAGGTCGGGTTGCGGCGTATTGTTTGTCCGAGGCTGGGCATGTGTAACACCCTCGATGCGACTATATCTCCCACGTGTCGAGGCACGACTTAGAGGCATAATCGCATTAAAGGCATATGTCGCAAGTTGGGCCATCATCACAACATCCCATGTAATATAATTAATAAAAGGGGAGATAACATAGTTGGCTTACACTCGCCACGTCAATCAAGTACATAAATAACAATACATCATCCAAACACTCATGGCCCGACTACGGCGCCAAAATAAAAGATAACCCAACATGCGACACGGTCCCGATCACCCCCAACTGGGCACCACTACTGATCATCAGGAAAGGAAACATAGTATCGCTGAGAGTCCTCATCGAACTCCCACTTGAGCTCAAGCGCGTCACCTGGAGCGGAATCATCTGGCCCTGCATCTGGTTTTGGAAGTAATCTGTGAGCCACAGGGACTCGGCAATCTCGCACCCTCGCGATCAAGACTATTTAAGCTTATAGGAAAGGCAAGGTAAATATGTGGAGCTGCAGCAAGCGACTAGCAAATATGGTGGCTATCCAGTTCGCAAAAGAGAGCGAGAAGAGGAGGCAAAGCGCGAGCAAGAAACTAGAGAGAAACCTGCACAAACATTACTCCAACACCGTGTCCACTTCCCGGACTCCGCCGAGAAGAGGCCATCACGGTAACACACTTAGTTGATTCATTTTAATTAAGTTAAGGTTCAAGTTATCTACAACCGGACATTCACAAATTCCCATCTGCCCATAACCGCGGGCACGGCTTTCAAAAGTTCAAATCCCTGCAGGGGAGTCCCAACTTAGCCCATGACAAGCTCTCATGGTCAATGAAGGAATAGACCTCCTCCCGAGACGTTCCGATCAGACTCGGTACCTCGGTTCTTCAAGACACTTTGACAGGTTAAAACAAATCCAGCAACACCGCCCGAATGTGCCGACAAATCCCGATAGGAGCTGCACATATCTCATTCTCAGGGCACACTCAGATTGTCTAAACTTCCGGTAGGCCAGCCCAGAGTTGCCCCCGGTAGCCACCGGCGGCTGACGAGTTGGACCAACACTCAGAGGAGCACTGGCCCGGGAGGGGGTTTAAAATAAGATGACCCTCGGGCTCCGGAAACCCAAGGGAAAAAGAGGCTAGGTGGCAAATGGTAAAACCAAGGTTGGGCATTGCTGGAAAAGCTTTAATCAAGGCGAAGTATCAAGGGGTTCCCATTATAACCCAACCGCGTAAGGAACGCAAAAAGCCGGGAACATAACACCGCTATGACGGAAACTAGGGCGGCAAGAGTGGAACAAAACACTAGGCAAGAGGCCGAGCCTTCCACCCTTAACCAAGTATATAGATGCATTAAGATAACATGGCGATATAATGATATCCCAACAAGTAAATAAATGTTCCAACAAGGAACGGCCTCCAATCTTCACCTGCAACTAGCAACGCTATAAGAGGGGCTGAGCAAAGCGGTAACATAGCCAATCAACGGTTTGCTAGGACATGGTGGGTTAGAGGTTTGACATGGCAATTTTGGGAGGCTTGAAAGCAAGTGGTAGGCATCGTAGCATCGGCATAGCAAAAGAGCGAGCATCTAGCAAAGCAAAGATAGTAGTGATTTTGAGGGTATGATCATCTTGCCTGCAAAGTTGTCAGAGTTGACTGGATCCTCGAAAGCAAACTCGACGGGTTCCTCGTTAGCTAACTCGTCTCCCGGCTCTACCCAAACAAGAAAAACAAACAAACGGAACACAATCAACCACGTGCAAAGCTCAAACAATATGATGCAAAGATGGTATGCTATGCGGGATGCATATGCAAGATTTGACAAGGGATGCATGAACCTGGCCTCAACTTGGGAATCCAAGTCTGCCACTGGAAAGATAAGACGAAAACGCTTGAAAACGATATAAAGAACGCCGGAATCGGAGTTACGGTTTGGAAATGGCAAGCGATTCAAATATGACCACGGTCTGCGATTTACAGCAAGTAGCCATCTAAATGCAATGAGGTGAGCATGCTACAACACTCAAACATGACAACAAAATACATGGCAGGGATCCATTCAAGATGCTTAACAAAAGTCTAGCACTGAGATACGGACAAATCATCCATTAACAGGTTCAAACAAGCAGGGCAAAAATGCATATGGTAAACAGATTTCAAACTTAGTGAAATTAACACTTGTCTGAAATCTCAGATCAGGTAGCACTCTTTGGAGCAACAAAACTACATGCTACAGGACCTGAACATGGCAAAGTAAAACATGGCATGGAGCTACTCAAAGCACTTAACAAAAGTCCCTTAGTGACCTTGAGGCAAAAGGGATCAGAAAATACATACTAGCAAGCCTGTGAACATAGAAAAAGCATAATCAGTTTTCAGACTTAGTGAAAACTGGCACATGCTGAAACATATCTAGAGTAGGCATGTTTACGAGCTCGATGCACTCACTACGGAGCAATTCATGAAAAGCTAAGCATACATCTATCAAGAACACACAAAGTGCAAGCTAGGCATGGCAAGAATAACAACATAGCACGCACGGATCAACAACAACATCATCGGCAAAATTGCTAACAAGTAGACAATCTGCCCGGAATCACGAAGTAGCAAAAGTAGAGCTCGATTGACTCAAGCTAGGGTGCTCCATAATTGCAAACAAAGACATGGATGGATAGAGCACTACAAGATTAATAAAACACCCTTACTTGTCATCCTCAAAAGAGGCACGGATCACTAGGAAACAACATGAACATATGGCAACATGAGATAAACAGGTCAAGGACTTAGTGGAAATGCCAAGTCCCTGAAAACAGAATTACCATGTGCCTCACTTTGCAAGCTTGTACTAGTCACCACACCCATCACAAAAATACATGGGTTGGACCTCTAGAAAGATGGGAAAACCCTTAACAAAACATATGTAGACCACATGGGCATATCATGCACACAATAATCATGGCAAAAAATGACAAATATCTAAATGGAGTAGCAGATCTGACAATTATCCCAAGTAGCACTCTTCCAACAGCATTTCGGGCATCAAGATGAAGTCAAATGAAAATGGTGCAATGGAATGAAATGATGTACTCTCTAAGGCAAACATTTTGATATGCTATATGCCCAAAACGGAGTTACGGATGAGGAGTTATGATGCCATCAACATGAGCATATGGATCTGGGAAAACGGGGACTTAGGAAAAAAATATACCCTCTGAAAACAGATCTAGGGTTTTGCATGGAAACCAAGGTGGCAGCGGATCTGAGCTCGCTGGAGCTGTAGACGCCGGAGGGGGGGGTCGCCGGAGTGGTGCGGAAGCCGAGGGGGGTCGCCGGACGGTGGCGGGTGGCGCGGCGCCGGACTTGGCGGCACCGGCAAGAGGCGAGGTGGCGGCGCGGCGTCTCGCGGCACCGGCCGGCAAGGTCGCCGGAGCGGTGGCTGAGGTGGCCCGGCGACGAGGTGGTAGCCGGCGCGGGTCGGCGCCGGAGACGGGTGGAGGCGGCGGCGCGGCGAGGGGCGTCGGGGAGGAGAAGGGCGCGGGCGGCGGCGGCTCCTCTAGGCCGCGGGGGCTCGCGGCGGGCCGCGCGGGCCGGCGTAGCTGCAGGTGGCGGCACGCCACATGGCAGCCCCCGGTTGGCGGCGGGCGGCGGCGGCGATGTGTCCGATTTAGGCGGCGGACATGTCCGTCGGCGGCGGGGCGATTTTAGGGTTTCGGGGGAGAAGGAGATCCGGATTTGGAATGGGGGGTATATATAGGCATAGAGGGAGCTAGGAGAGTCCAAATGAGGTGCGGTTTTCGGCCACGTGATCGTGATCGAACGATCTAGATGATGGAGAGGGTTTTGGCTGGTTTTGGTCCAACTTAGACGGGTGTTGGGCTGCAACACACACGAGGCCTTTTCGGTCCCTCGGTTAACCGTTGGAGTATCAAACGAAGTCCAAATGGTACGAAACTTGACAAGCGTTCTACCGGTAGTAAACCAAGGCCGCTTGGCAAGCCTCGGTCCAATCCGGAAATGTTTAATCCCCACACACGAAAGAAAGTTAGAAATAACCACCGGAGGAGAATGAAGCGCCGTAATGCAAAACGGACAACGGGGAAAATGCTCGAATGCATGAGATGAACACGTATGCAAATGCAATGCACATGATGACATGATATGAGATGCATGACAACGGTAACAACACACGGAGACAAAAAGCCGAACCCGAGAAAATAGAGTTCAAATTGGGTAAATCATATCCGGGGTGTTACAACACCCACCACTATGAAAGGATCTCGTCCCGAGATCTAGGACTGAAAGAACGCCGGGTACTCATAATGGAGGTGATCCTCGCGTTCCCAGGTAGCTTCACGGTCGGAATGGTGTGACCACTTGACTTTGAGGAATTTGATTGACTTGTTGCGAGTCTTGCGTTCAGTCTCTTCAAGAATAGCAACTGGGTGCTCACGATAAGAGAGATCTTCTTGGTGCTCAATGTCCTCAAAGTTGACGGTGCAGTTAGGAGTCTTGAAGCACTTTCGGAGCTGAGAGACATGGAACACATCATGAACATTTGCAAAGTTTGAAGGAAGCTCGAGTTGATAGGCGAGATCGTCTCTCTTGCTGACAATCTTGAAAGGTCCCACGTATCTAGGGGCAAGCTTCCCTTTGATACCGAAGCGACGAGTACCTTTCATAGGAGAGACGCGGAGGTAAACATGATCTCCGATCTCAAAAGCCAAATCACGGTGCTTACTATCATAGTAGCTCTTCTGTCGGGATTGGGATGCTTTGAGGTTATCTCGAATGACTTTGCACATTTCCTCTACCTCTGTGATTAAGTCATTACCCAAAAGCTGACGTTCACCAGTTTCAGACCAGTTGAGAGGGGTACGACACTTCCTGCCATACAGAATTTCAAATGGGGCCTTGCCCGAACTTGCTTGAAAACTGTTGTTGTAGGAGAATTCAGCATAAGGAAGACAATCCTCCCACTTCATGCCGAAGGAGGTCACACAAGCCCTGAGCATATCTTCAAGAATCTGGTTGACACGCTCGACTTGACAACTAGTTTGAGGATGGAAATCTGTGCTGAAGCGAATGTTGGTGCCCATGGCCTTCTGAAAAGAATCCCAAAACTTGGAGGTAAAGATGCTTCCACGGTCTGAAGAGATCACTTGAGGAATACCGTGCAGAGAGACAATACGTGAGGTATAGAGTTCCGCCAATTGAGCTGCAGTGATCTACTCTTTGATAGGCAGAAAGTGAGCCACTTTGGTGAGTTTGTCGATGACAATGAATATAGCATCATTGCCACGCTTGGACTTTGGAAACCCAGTCACGAAGTCCATCTCAATGTGGTCAAACTTCCATTCTGGAATGGCAAGAGGTTGGAGGAGACCCACTGGCCTTTTATGTTCTGCCTTCACCCTTCTGCAGACATCACATTCATTCACGAACTGAGCAATCTCGCGCTTCATTCGAGTCCACCAATAAGCCTGCTTGAGGTCCTGATACATCTTCGTGCTCCCAGGGTGGATGGAGAGCAGAGAATTGTGAGCCTCGTTCATGATCACTTTACGGAGGTCACCTTTGGGCATGACAATACGATCCTCGAAGAAGAGAGTATCCTTGTCATCAAGGCGGTAGCACTTGTACTTGGGTTTACTCTTGGCAATCCCAATCTTCACCTTTTTCACCATAGCTTCAAGAAGCTGGGCTTGGCGAATCTGGTCTTCCAAGGTAGGAGAGACTTGAAGGTTGGCGAGGAAACCTTGAGGAACAACTTGCAGATTAAGTTTGCGGAAAGCTTCACAAAGCTCGGGTTGATAAGGCTTGAGAATCAGACTGTTGCAGTAAGACTTCCTGCTCAATGCGTCAGCAATCACATTGGCCTTGCTTGGAGTATACTCGATACTCGGATTATACTCTTGAATCATTTCGACCCATCGAGTTTGCCTGAGGTTGAGATTAGGCTGAGTGAAGATGTACTTGAGACTCTTGTGATTAGTGAAAATGTCCACTTTTCTTCCCAATAAGAGATGTCTCCAAGTCAAAAGAGCATGCACAACTGCCGCCAACTCGAGATCATGAGTGTGGTAGTTCTTCTCATTGGGCTTCAACTGGCGAGAGGTATAAGCAACAATTTTCTTCTCTTGCATCAACACTGCGCCAAGACCTTGGAGAGAGGCATCACAAAAGACCTCGTACGGCTTGGATTCATCAGGCGGAGTCAGAACTGGAGCAGTGATCAATTTCTCTTTCAAAGTGTTGAAAGCAATGTCACACTCCAGAGACCAAACGTACTTGACGTGCTTCTGTAGAATATTTGAGAGAGGCTTCGCGATCATAGAAAAGTTTTCAACGAATCTTCGACAGTAGCTTGCGAGACCGAGGAAGCTACGGAGTTGCTTCACGTTCTGAGGAGGTTCCCAGTTCACAATTGCAGACACCTTCTCAGGATTCACCGCATGCCCTTGGCAGAGATGATATGACCAAGATAAAGAACCTCATCGAGCCAAAATTCGCACTTGGAGAACTTGGCGTAGAACTGGTGTTCTCTGAGCTTATTGAGTACCAAACGCAAGTGCTTGGCATGATCTTCCTTGTTCTTCGAGAAAACCAGAATGTCGTCGAGATAGACCAAAACGAAGTCATTGGTGTAGGCATTGAAGATGAAGTTCATCATGCGAGAGAAAGTCGGAGGAGCGTTGACGAGGCCAAAAGACATGACAGTGTATTCATATGAACCATAGCTTGTCCTAAAAGCCGTCTTGGGAATATCTTGCTCACGGATTCGAATCTGATGATTACCCATACGGAGATCAAGCTTGGAGAATACTTGGGCACCTTTGAGTTGTTCGAACAGCTCATTGATGTTGGTAAGTGGGTATTTGTTCTTGATGGTCTTCTTGTTAAATGAGCGGTAATCAACACAAAGTCGGTCCGTTCCATCCTTCTTCTTCACAAAAAGAAAACCACAACCCCACGGAGAAGAACTAGGCCGGATGAGACCAATTCTCTCTTGAATATCGAGTTGCTTCTTCAGCTCCTTCAACTCTTCAGGTCCGAGCTTGTAAGGACGCTTGCACACAAGTTCCGTACCAGGCTCAAGATCAATAACGAATTCAACTGGCCGGTGCGGAGGCATTCCTGGAAGCTCTTCTGGAAAGACGTCTTGATATTCGCAAACGACTGGAATTTGTGAGATAGCATCCAGTTCACCCTTCTCATTGAGAGAAAACAGACGAATAGTATTATCCCGAGCGGCAAAGACAATTACATCCTTAGACGAATGAGTCAATTGAATCTGCCTGACTGCACAATCAAGATGTGCCTTGTGCTTAGACAGCCAATCCATCCCGAGAATAAGATCAATATCCGAGTCACCAAGAATCATTGGAGAAGCCAGAAAATTGAAATCACCCATCGAGATAGAAATATTCGGAACCTCGTAGTTAGCGAGCAAACATCTACTCGGAGAGACAACTGCTAATGGTTTATGCATGACTTGAGAAAACCAACCATGCTTAGATGCAAAAGGTCTCGAGATAAAACAATGTGATGCACCAGTGTCAAAAAGAACTTTTGCAGGAATATCATTAACAGGAAGGTTACCCATGATGACTTCTGACGAGTCCTCTGCCTGAGCTGCGTTCATCAAGTTGACCTTGGCGTGCTTGGGGTTATGCTTGACCACATCTGTACTTGCCGATCTGACAGGAGGAGGAGGAGGAAGACGCCTCTGGTTGAAGCACTTGTTGGCATAGTGACCCTTCTGTTGGCACTTGTTGCATGTGACCTCTGAAAGTGGACGGTGATACGGAGCACTAGATCTTGGAGCTTGAGACAAAGTCTTGTTCTGAAAGCCAAGGTTGGGTGGGTGGGAAGAACCACTGCCACCTTTGCTCTTCTGATACGGCTGACGGAACGGAGGAGGAGGAAGCCAAAACTTCTGCTACTTGGCCACTTGAGTAGAGGAAGAAGGAGTAGCATCTCTGACTCACTTCTTGGAAGCATCACACCTCAGTTGAGCAGCCTCTAGCTTCAGTGCCATGTTGTAGAACTCATCATACCTCAAGGGCTCAAAGAGAACAAGAGCTAGCTGGATTTCTTCTCTGAGACCACCCCTGAACTGGTATATCATGCTCTTCTCATCAGGAACGTCCTGCTTGGCAAAGGGGCGAGCTTCTGGAACAACTTGTTGTAGTCATAGACAGACAAAGAGCCTTGCTTCAGGTTGCGTAATTCCTCATGCTTGCTTTCAACCACACTCTGGGAATATGGTGAGCTCGGAAATCTTGGTGGAATTCATCCCAGGTAATCACACGTCCACCTCTGGAATCCTTGTACTGCTGGAACCATTCCGCAGCTTGATCTTTGAGTTGGAAGGAAGCGAACTTGACGAAGTCCTCAGGCCCGACGTTACTGCACTCAAAATGCTTGCACAGATTGACAAGCCAATCGTCAGCATCGGTTGCCTCAACACAATTGCTGAAAGTCTTTGGCCCTCGATGCGGCTATATCTCCCATGTGTCGAGGCATGACTTAGAGGCATAACCGCATTGAAGGCAATGTCGCAAGTTAGGCAATCATCACAACATCCCATGAAATATATAGATAATAAAAGGGGAGATAACATAGTTGGCTTACACTCGCCACGTCAATCAAGTACATAAATAACATTACATCATTCAAACACTCATGGCCCGACTACGGCACCAAAATAAAAGATAACCCAACATGCGACACGGTCCCGATCACCCCCAACTGGGCACCACTACTGATCGTCAGGAAAGGAAACACAGTATCGCTGAGAGTCCTCGTCGAACTCCCACTTGAGCTCAAGCGCGTCACCTGGAGCGGAATCATGAAGCCCTGCATCTGGTTTTGGAAGTAATTTGTGAGCCACAGGGACTCAGCAATCTCGCACCCTCATAGCTCAACTCCCTGGGACACTTCCACAAAACCCCTGACAGGAGGCACCAAGACAATGTTCTCGTCATAAAACCATCGAAACGATTCCAAGATACCCGCGTGTTCCTAAAAAAATATGGTGATCAAGACTATTTAAGCTTATAGGAAAGGCAAGGTAAATATGTGGAGCTGCAGCAAGCGACTAGCAAATATGGTGGCTATCCTGTTCGCAAAAGAGAGCGAGAAGAGGAGGCAAAGCGCGAGCGAGAAACTAGAGAGCAACCTACGCAAACATTACTCCAACACCGTGTCCACATCCCGGACTCCATTGATTCATTTTAATTAAGTTAAGGTTCAAGTTATCTACAACCGGACATTAACAAATTCCCATCTGCCCATAACCGTGGGCACGGCTTTCGAAAGTTCAAAACCCTGCAGGGGAGTCCCAACTTAGCCCATGACAAGCTCTCACGGGCAACGAAGGAATAGACCTCCTCCCGATACGTTCCGATCAGACTCGGTACCTTGGTTCTTCAAGACACTCCGACAGGTTAAAACAAATCCAGCAACACCGCCCGAATGTGCCGACAAATCCCGATAGGAGCTGCACATATCTCGTTCTCAGGGCACACTCAGATTGTCTAGACTTCCGGTAGGCCAGCCCAGAGTTGCCCCTGGTAGCCACCGGCGGCTGACGAGTTGGACCAACACTCAGAGGAGCACTGGCCCGGGGGGGGGGGGGTTAAAATAAGATGACCCTTGGGCTCCGAAAACCCAAGGGAAAAATAGGCTAGGTGGCAAATGGTAAAACCAAGGTTGGGCATTGCTGGAAAAGCTTTAATCAAGGCGAAGTATCAAGGGGTTCCCATTATAACCCAACTGCGTAAGGAACGTAAAAATCCGGGAACATAACACCGATATGACGGAAACTAGGGCGACAAGAGTGGAACAAAACACTAGGCGAGAGGCCGAGCCTTCCACCCTTTACCAAGTATATAGATGCATTAAGATAACATGGCAATATAATGATATCCCAACAAGTAAATAAATGTTCCAACAAGGAACGGCCTCCAATATTCACCTGCAACTAGCAACGCTATAAGAGGGGCTGAGCAAAGGGGTAACATAGCCAATCAACAGTTTGCTATGACATGGTGGGTTAGAGGTTTGACATGGCAATTTTGGGAGGCTTGAAAGCAAGTGGTAGGCATCGTAGCATTGGCATAGCAAAAGAGCGAGCATCTAGCAAAGCAAAGATAGTAGTGATTTTGAGGGTATGATCATCTTGCCTGCATAGTTGTTAGAGTTGACTGGATCCTCGAAAGCAAACTCAACGGGCTCCTCGTTAGCAAACTCGTCTCCCGGCTCTACCCAAACAAGACAAACAAACAAATGGAACACAATCAACCACGCGCAAAGCTCAAACAATATGATGCAAAGATGGTATGCTATGCGCGATGCAATGCGGGATGCATATGCAAGATTTGACAAGGGATGCATGAACCTGGCCTCAACATGGGAATCCAAGTGTGCCGCTGGAAAGATGAGACAAAAACGCTTGCAAACGATATAAAGAACGCCGAAATCGGAGTTACGGTTTGGACATGGCAAGCGATTCAAATATGACCACGGTCTGCGATTTACAGCAAGTAGCCATCTAAATGCAATGAGGTGAGCATGCTACAGCACTCAAACATGACAACAAAATACATGGCAGGGATCCATTCAAGATGCTTAACAAAAGTCTAGCACTGAGATACAGCCAAATCATCCATTAACAGGTTCAAACAAGCAGGGCAAAAATGCATATGGTAAACAGATTTCAGACTTAGTGAAATTAACACTTTTCTGAAATCTTATATCAGGTAGCACTCTTTGGAGCAACAAAACTACATTCTACAGGACCTGAACATGGCAAAGTAAAACATGGCATGGAGCTACTCAAAGAGCTTAACAAAAGTCCATTCGTGACCTTGAGCCAAAAGGGATCAGAAAATACATATTAGCAAGCCTATGAACATAGAAAAAGCATAATCAGTTTTCAGACTTCGTGAAAACTGGCACATGCTGAAACATATCTCAGGTAGGCATGTTTACGAGCTCGATGCACTCACTACGGAGCAAGTCATGAAAAGCTAAGCATACATCTATCAAGAACACACAAAGTGCAAGCTAGGCATGGCAAGAACAATAGCATAGCATGCACGAATCAACAACAACATCATCGGCAAAATTGCTAACAAGTAGACAATCTGCCCGGAATCACGAAGTAGCAAAAGTAGAGCTCGATTGACTCAAGCTAGGGTGCTCCATAATTGCAAACAAAGACATGGATGGATAGAGCACTACAAGATTAATAAAACTCCCTTACTGATCATCCTCAAAAGAGGCATGGATCACTAGGAAACAACATGAACATATGGCAACATGAGATAAACAGGTCAAGGACTTAGTGGAAATGCCATGTCCCTGAAAACAGAATTACCAAGTGCCTCACTTTGCAAGATTGTACTAGTCACCACACCCATCACAAAAATACATGGGTTGCACCTCTGGAAATATGGCAAAACCCTTAACAAAACATATGTAGAGCACATGGGCATATCATGCACACAATAATCATGGCAAAAAATGACAAATATCTAAATGGAGTAGCAGATCTGACAATTATCTCAAGTAGCACTCTTCCAACAACATTTCGGGCATCAAGATGAACTCAAATGAAAATGATGCAACAGAATGAAATGATTTACTCTCTGAGGCGAACATTTTGATATGCTATATGCCCAAAACGGAGTTACGGATGAGGAGTTACGATGCCATGAACATGAGCATATGGATCTGGGAAAACGGGGACTTTGGAAAAAAATATAACCTCTGAAAACAGATCTAGGGTTTTGCACGGAAACCGAGGTGGCGGCGGATCTGAGCTCGCCGGAGCTATAGACACCGGAGGGGGGTCTCCGGAGTGGCGCGGAAGCCGAGGGGGGTCGCCGGACGGCGACGGGTGGCGCGGCGCCGGTCTTGGCGGCGCCGGCAAGAGGCGAGGTGGCGGCGTGGCGTCTCGTGGCACTGGCCGGCGAGGTCGCCGGAGCGGTGGCTAAGGTGGCCCGGCGACAAGGTGGTAGCCGGCGCGGGTCGGCGCCGGAGACGGGTGGAGGCGGCGGCGCGGCGAGGGGCGTCGGGGAGGAGAAGGGCGCGGGCGGCGGCGGCTCCTCTGGGCCGCAGGGGCTCGCGGCAGGCCGCGCGGGCCGGCGTGGCTGCGGGTGGCGGCGGCACCACGTGGCGGCCCCCGGTTCGCTGCGGGCGGCGGCGGCGATGTGTCCGATTTAGGCGATGGACATGTCCGTCAGCGGCAGGGCGATTTTAGGGTTTCGGGGGAGAAGGAGATCCGAATTTGGAATAGGGGGGTATATATAGGCATAGAGGGAGCTAGGAGAGTCCAAATGAGGTGCGGTTTTCGGCCACACGATCGTTATCGAGCGATCTAGATGATGGAGAGGGTTTTGGTGGGTTTTGGGCCAACTTGGAGGGGTGTTGGGCTGCAACACACACGAGGCCTTTTCGGTCCCTCGGTTAACCGTTGGAGTATCAAATGAAGTCCAAATGGTACGAAACTTGACAGGCGGTCTACCGGTAGTAAACCAAGGCGGCTTGGCAAGTCTCGGTCCAATCCGGAAATGTTTAATCCCCACACACGAAAGAAAGCTAGAAATGACCACCGGAGGAGAATGAAGCGCCGGAATGCAAAACGGACAACGGGGAAAATGCTCGAATGCATGAGATGAACACGTATGCAAATGCAATGCACATGATGACATGATATGAGATGCATGACAACGGTAACAACACACGGAGACAAAAACCCGATCCCGAGAAAATAGAGTACAAATTGGGTAAATCATATCCGGGGTGTTACAGCATGACCCAGGAAAGTGTGTCCGGCCAGAGTTAATCGAGCGTGGTGGGTAGGTTGGTGCACCCCTGCACGGAAGAAAACATCTATCGATAGCCCGTCCTACGGTAACGGATACTTGGAGTTGTATCCCGATCGATACAACTAGAACTGGATACTTGTGATGAGAAACGGATGGTGATGAGAATTGGATTGTGATGATAACTGGATAGTATGGCTCTGGGATTGCTTTCTCGCAGGGAGTCGAGAAAGGATCTCTGGCCGAGGTTGATAACACTTATACTACTTTACTTTATGCTACTCTACTCCCTCCTGTTGCTGCAAGATGGTGGTTTCCAGAAGATGCTAGTCTTCGATAGGCTAGGCTTTCCCCTTCCCTTCTGGCATTCTGCAGTTTAGTCCACAGATACAACCCTTTTCCTTTGATACAGATGCATACTTAGTTTAGATCTGATGTAAGTCTTGCAAGTACTTTGGATGAGTACTCACAGCTGCTTTGCTACCTCTTTTTCCCCATACCCGATTGTTGCGACCAGATGACGGATCCCAGGAGCCAGACGACACCACAAATGACTACTGCTACCCCGAGAGTGCCTACTACTATGTGACGACCGCTGACGACTTGGAGTAGTTAGGAGGCTCCTAGGCAGGAGGCCTTGCCTTTTCGATCGATGTTGCTTTTGTGACAGCCTTCTTAAGGCAAACACTTGTCTAACTTATGTCTGTACTCAGATATTGTTGCTTCCGCTGACTCTTGTGTTTTCAAGCTTATGTATTCGAGCCCTCGAGGCCCCTGGCTTGTAATATAAAGTTTGTATTATTTTAATTTGTGTCTAGAGTTGTGTTGTAATGTCTTCCCGTGAGTCCTTGATCTTGATCGTACACATTTGCGTGTATGATTAGTGTACGATTGAATCGAGGGAGTCACATTGTGTCTCAGCATCAGAGATGGAAATATCATTAGGATTCTCAGGTGTATCTACAACAGGTTCACTAGAAGCATGCAATGTCCTATCAGTTTTCTTTTTCTTTTTATTAGTAGGATTAGGTGCATCAGTATTAATTCTCTAAGAATCTTGCTCAACTCTCTTAGGGTGACCCTCAGGATACAAAGGTTTCTGAGTCATCTTACCACCTCTAGTCATAATCTTGACAGCATTATCATTATTCTTATTATTCAACTCATTGAGCAAATCATCTTGTGCATTAAGTACTTGTTCTACTTGAGTTTTTACCATTGAAGCATGTTTACTAATAAGCTTAATACCATTAACATCTCTACTCATATAATCACCCAAGTAGTCAAGCATGTGAGCATTATGTTTCAATTTTCTACTAACATAAGCATTGAAGTTCTCTTGTTTAACAATAAAATTATCAAACTCTTCCAAGCATTGACTAGCATACTTATTATAAGGAATATCACCTTCATCAAATCTATAGAGAGAATTTACCTTTACTACCTGTGTCGGAGAATTAAGACCATGTAATTCTTCAATAGACGGTAAATCCTTAACATCTTCAGCTTTAATACCATTTTATTTCATAGATTTCTTTGCCTCTTGCATATGTTTAGGATTGAGAAATAGAATACCTCTTCTCTTAGAAGTTGGCCTAGGAGTTGGTTCAGGAAGTGTGCAATCATTATCATTACTCAATATATTATTCAATACCTATTCAGCTTGTTTAACAGTTCATTCCCTGAAAACACAACCAGCACAACTATCCAGGTGGTCTCTAGAAGCATCGGTTAGTCCATTATAAAAGATATCAAGTATTTCATTTTTTGAGAGGATGGTCAGGCAAAGCATTAAGTAATTGGAGAAGCCTCCCCAAGCTTGTGGGAGACTCTCTTCTTCAATTTGCACAAAGTTAAATATTTCCTTTAAAGCAACTTGTTTATTATGAGCAGGGAAATATTTTTTAGAGAAGTTATACATCATATCCTAGGGACTACGCACACAACCAGGAGGAAGACCATACTTTAGCATCACCCTTTAATGAGAAAGGAAACAATTTCAGAATATAGTAATAGCGAGTTTTTCCTCATGAGCAAATAGGGTGGCTATATCATTCAATAAGATGTGCGACAACAGTTTCAGATTCATAACCATAGAAAGGATCGGATTCAACCAAAGTAATTAACTCAGGATGAATAAAGAATTCATAATCCTTATCAGTAACAACGATAGGTGAGGTAGGAAACTTAGGATCATATTGCATTCTAGCATTCAAAGATTTTTCTTTCATCTTAGCTAACAATTTCTTAAAAGTCTCTAGCAGTTTCCTCATCCATAATATAACCCTCAGGTACAACCGGCAATTCATATCTAGGGAGAATCTTAATCTTCAGTTTCAGTATTATCATCAGTTTCAGTAATTTCATTCTCTCTAGCCCTAGCAAGTTGTTCATCAAGAAATTCACCTAGTGGCACAATATTATCAAGAAAATTAGTATGATCATAAGCATCATGCATAGCAGAAGTAGCATCACCAATAGCATGCGACATATTGGAATCAATAGTAGGTGTAGGTGTCGCAAGTTTACTTAAAACAGAAGGTGAATCAAGTGCAGATCTAGATGACAATTCCTTACCTTCCCGTGTACTAGAGGGATAAATCTTGGTTTGGTTGTCTTTCAGATCCCTCATAGTGATCAATGATATAAATCCCAAGTGACTCAAAGAATAGAGCTATGCTCCCTGGCAACGGCGCCAGAAAAATGTTTTGATAACCCACAAGTATAGGGGATCGCAGCAGTTTTCGAGGGTAGAGTATTCAACCCAAATTTACTGATTCAACACAAGGATAGCCAAAGAGTATTCTTGAGAATTAGCAGCGGAGTTGTCAATTCAACCACACCTGAAAGACTTGATATTTGCAGCAAAGTATTTAGTAGTAAAGTGATGGGGAACGCAGTAATTTCAAAAAAATTCCTACACACACGCAAGATCATGGTGATGCATAGCAACAAGAGGGAAGAGTGTTGTCTACGTACCCTCGTAGACCGTAAGCGGAAGCATTATGACAACGCGGTTGATGTAGTCGTACGTCTTCACGATCAACCGATCCTAGTACCGAAAGTACGGCACCTCCGCGATCTATACACGTTCGGCTCGGTGATGTCCCATGAACTCACGATTCAGCAGAGTGTCGAGGGAGAGATTCGTCAGCACGATGGCGTAATGACAGTGATGATGATGCTACCGAAACAGGGCTTCGCCTAAGCACCGCTGCGATATGACCGAGGTGGATTATGATGGAGGGGGGCACCGCACACGGCTAAGAGATCAATGATCAACTTGTGTGTCTATGGGGTGCCCCTGGCCACGTATATAAAGGATGGAGGGACGAGGAGGCCAGCCCTCATAGGACGCGCCCAAAGTGTGGAGTCCTAATAGGACTCCCTAGTCCTAGTAGGATTCCAGCTCCCACGTGGAATAGGAAAAAGGAAGGGAGAAGGAGAAGGAAGGAAGGGGGCGCCCCCTTTCCCTAATCCAATTTGGACCAGTCCATGGGGAAGGGGCGGCGGCCACCCTTGAGGCCTTTCTCTCCTTTCCCGTATGGCCCATTAAGGCCCAATACGAATTCTCGTAACTCTCCGGTACTCCGAAAAATACCCGAATCACTCGGAACCTTTCCGATGTCCGAATATAACCTTCCAATATATCGGTCTTTACGTCTTGACCATTTCGAGACTCCTAGTCATGTCCCCGATCTCATCCGGGACTCCGAACAAACTTCGGTCATCAAATCACATAACTCATAATACAAATCGTCACAGAACGTTAAGCATGCGGACCCTACGGGTTCGAGAACTATGTAGACATGACCGAGACTCATCTCCGGTTAATAACCGATAGGGGAACCTGGATGCTCATATTTGTTCCTACATATTCTACGAAGATCTTTATCGGTCAAACCGCATAACAACATACGTTGTTCCCTTTGTCATCGATATGTTACTTGCCCGAGATTTGATCGTCGATATCTCAAAACATAGTTCAATCTTGTTACCAAAAAGTCTTTTTACTCGTTCTGTAATGCATCATCCTGCAACTAACTCATTAGTCACATTGCTTGCAAGTCTTATAGTGATGTGCATTACCGAGAGGGCCCAGAGATACCTCTCCGATAGACGGAGTGACAAATCCTAATCTCGATCTATGCCAACTCAACAAACACAATTGGAGACACCTATAGAGCATCTTTATAATCACCCAGTTACATTTTGACGTTTGATAGCACACAAGGTGTTCCTTCGGTATTCGGGAGTTGCATAATTTCATAGTCCGAGGAACATGTATAAGTCATGAAGAAAGTAGCAGTGAAACTGTAACGATCATAATGCTAAGCTAACAAATGGGTCTTGTCCATCACATCATTCTCCTAATGATGTGATCCCGTTCATCAAATGACAACACATGTCTATGGTTAGGAAACATAACCATCTTTGATAAATGAACTAGTCAAGTAGAGGCATACTAGGGACACTTTGTTTTGTCTATGTATTCACACATGTACTAAGTTTCCGGTTAATACAATTCTAGCATGAATAATAAACATTTATCATGAAATAAGGAAATAAATAATAGCTTTATTATTGCTTCTAGGGCATATTTCCTTCACAAAGTAGTATGGAAGTAACTGTAATGATGGTAAAAGTAACAGTAGCAATTTTGTGGCAATTGTAATAGTGGCAACAGAAAAGTAACTTAGCAAAGATCAATATGAAACAAACTCGTAGGCAATGGATCAATGATGGATAATTAAGTTAGATGGCATTCATCATGCAACTGTTATAACCTAGGGTGACACAAAACTAGCTCCAATTCATGAATATAATGTAGGCATGTATTCCGTATATAGTCATACGTGCTTATGGAAAAGAACTTGCATGACATCTTTTGTCCTACCCTCCCGTGGCAGCGGGGTCCTATTGGAAACTAAGGGATATAAAAGGCCTCCTTTTAAAAGGGAACCAGACCAAATAATTATCACTTAGTGAATACATGAACTCCTAAAACTACGATCATCACCGGGAAGTGTCCCAACTATTGTCACTCTAGGGGTGCCAGATCATAACACGTAGTAGGTGACTATAACTTGCAAGATGGGAACAAGAACACAAATTTATTCATGAAAACATAATAGGTTCATATCAGAAAGCATGGCACTCGGGCCCTAGTGACAAGCATTAAGCATAGCAAAGTCATACCAACATCAATATTAGAACACAGTGGATACTAGGGATCAAACCCTAACAAAACTAACTCGATTACATGGTAAATCTCATCCAACCCATCACCGTCCAGCAAGCCTACGATTGAATTACTCACACACGGCGCTGGGCGTCATGAAATTGGTCATGGAGGAAGGTTGGTGATGATGATGGGGACAATTTCCCTCTCCGGAGCCCCGAATGGACTCCAGATCTGGCATCCCGTTGAAGAACAAGGGGTGACAGCGGCTTCGTATCGTAAAACACGATGAATCCTTCTCTCTGATTTTTCCTCCCCGAGCGTGAATATATGGAGTTGGAGTTGAGGTCAGTAGAGGTCCATGGGACCCACAAGGCAGGGGAAGCCCTCCACCCTTGGGGACAGTCGATGGGTCTCCCTCTGTTGATTCTTTTGCCAATATTTTTTTATATATTCCAAAAATATTCTCTCTGATGTTTCAGGTCATTCCGAGATCTTTTATTTCTGCACAAAAATAACAACAAGGCAATTCTGCTGAAAACAACGTCAGTCCGGGTTAGTTCCATTCACATCATGCAAATTAGAGTCCAAAACAGGGGTAAAAGCATTTGGAAAAGTAGATACGATGGAGACGTATCACGCCCCATCACAGAACACCACCAAACCTGGACTACACCAACTTGGACATCCGGCTCTTCATGAGTCGCCGGACATCCGGCTCTTCGTGAGCCGCCGGACATCCGGCCTCCGACCCGGAAATCTGGACCCCGCCTATCCAGAGAGCACCGAGACCGACCCCTACCGCACGGACATCTGGCGCTAGCCCGGACATCTGGCACTTGGCGAGGGCCCGGACATCCGGCACGATGCCGGGACATCCGGCTCCCCTGCCTGCGCACAGTAAAGGGTCGAGGCCCATATACCCATTCGCCAACTCAGACTATATATACCCCTCCTCCTCCCTCTTTCTATGGTTAGCCAAGGATTAGCTCATTTGAGAGATAGAGCTTTGCTCATCCACTTGATACCTTCTCCATCGGAGTTCACAACCTCTATGGAGAAGATCCCCCAAGTGGATTCAAGACCCCATCACGGGAAGACCCCTCAAGACCACCTCACAGAGAAGACCTTTTGGATCTTCCCTTGTTGCATTTGGATCTTGTATCACTCTTTATGTTCGTGGATATAGCACATGTGTGATCATTCCTCCTTGATTTGAGTGTTTCCTATCGTTTCCCCTTGCGTTTCCCCTCGTGTTCTTTGTAGGATCTGCTCCAATCGTGAAAGATCGGCCCTAGGGTTTCCACCCTACATCACGACCCTTCGCTGAAATGTTGGTAGATAAGGGCATTGTTCATATTGGGCCGGCTTGACCTTTGGTGCTAAGCAAAGCTAATGTTCCAGACTCCGGATACAATTCGACTCCGAGTGCGGACAGGACAGAATGGAGAACTTGCCTTGCAAAGCAAATACTGTGGGATATGCAGATGCCGATCACAATCCTTAGCATCGGAGGCTAGTTAGGGGCTACTAAGGGAGTCCTAGATTAAGGGATCGTCGGGCTCCTGACCCATTGCTTATGGGCTGGACTGATGAGCTACTGTGGAGTCAACCAAGGACATCAACCCCTGACTGGATAGAAGAACTTTGGAGCCCTGTTCATCCACCCCAAATGGTATGCTGGGGTGTGGCGGCCTCCTTGGGGTCCTGTTCATCCAGCGGGAACGGCCTACTATGACGAGGTCCTATTCATCCAACCCCCACCGAGAAATGTTCATCCATAGCCAACCAACTGGCTCGACTCACCAGTCTCGACTCATTCTACATACCGCGCGCATGGTAGCAACGGTAACTGTTGATACTCGAGTTCAGTTAATAGCCAAGGGATCAATCGATCACTCGGGTTTAGTTAGAGCCCAATGCCTCGCACACACGCGCTACGAGAGAGAAACACGCAAACCTCCATGCATCACTCAGCCCGACCACCCACCATAATTGGAAACTCCCTCAAATTTTCCTTGCCCTCGCTTCTACCATTACTTTTTTCGTCATGGACGGCCCAAAGAATGTCATGCAGGTGCGTCCCCGGCCCGCCCAGGACGAAAAACCCATTTTCTGTCATAATTTTTTGTCATAGAAGTAGGAGCCCACCACATCTATGATGATACGTGGTTTTGTCACAATTATCGTCATAGAAGTGTCATAAGCATGACAGAAAAAAATTTCGGGCCAACATGTCATGGATGTGTCTTTTTTTGTAGTGATTTTGTGGCGAAGATGAGCGGCAGTGATATCGGCGTTGAACCGTCCCTAAGTAGCCGAAACACGTTACGAAACAGAAATCGCAACTCAAATTCTCAAAACAAAATGTGTCAAATTTGTCAGAGGTGGTAGTGGATAAGTGGTGGTGGTTGCGGAAACCGATGATGGTATGCAGAAGTAATGGTGGAAACACGGCCAAAATTGGCAAAATTGGGTGCAATGGGAATTGGTGGAGGTGTTTTTGAGTGTCAGGCGCCGGATGTCCGGGCGTCGGACCAGATGTCCGAGGGGACGGATGCCCGTGGACCATGGGCCGGATGTCTGAGGCGCCAAATCTGTGGACGAACTCGATGAACTAGGTGGAAAAGAAAAGTTTGGGGGCAAAATTCGTGAAATTTCATGGATGGAAATTGAGGAAAATTGGGGGAAAGCTAGATGCACTAGTAACACAGCAAATCCATGGATAAATCCAACAAAAGATCATGACACCAACAAATAAAAAAATTGGTAGGGCTATTTCTGTGGGGATTTTTGAAATTGGGATAAAAAAAGCAAAATTAGGCTAGAAAGTGGGCGTCGGGACTCCAAATTCATTATCAACAATGATTCATGATACAAAGATGATGTAGGGTGGAACCTAATGGCCGATCTTTCATGATTTGGAGGGGGGTTCCTGAACAACACGATGAACACACAAGAGTAAAACACTCAAATCAATGAGATCCGATAACACATGGGCTAAATTCACATACACAAAGGGGAAACACAAGATCCAAAGTCAATAACGGAGGATACACTGTAGCTAGTTCATCCCGACCTATTAGGAAGGAGGTCTTGAATCCACTAGGGGGTCTTTTCTGTGAGGAGGTCTTGAATCCAATTGGGGGATCTTCTCCGTGAGAAGGTCTTGAATCCACTTGGGTGATCTTCTCCAAAGGAGTAGGGGTACAAGTGGATGAGCAAAGCTAATGTGAAGCATCCTACGGTCATCCCCATGGACCTAGCATCGTCTTATCAAGTGCCAGGAGGACCAATGACACGAGCACGAGCTAGAGCCATCGAGACCGAGGTGACTTCCTTCCTTAGTGATATTCCATATGATCCACTCGAGAAATGGTTATTTCCTAAGTCTGGAATGTTGTGTATGATCAAGTACCAAGAAGGCCCTCTCAAATATGCATGTGGAGACGGACAAGTCCCCAAATTCACAGATGAAGAGGAACGATGGAAGGAACCGGAGAAGTCTTCAGGACCAGGACATCTGGCCCCAAGCCCCGGATAGCCGGCCCCTGGGAGTGCCACCAGCAGCCGCCCAGCCATCGAGCTACAGGGCCCGGATGTCCAGCCTAGGCCCCGGATATCCAGCCAAACGCAAGCCCGGATATCCGGCCCCCGCCCGGAAATCCGCCGCCCATCATAGAACACCACTGAAGCTAGTCTCCACCATCCTGGACTTCCGGCTCTTCATGAGCCGCCTGACATCTGGCCTCTGGCCTGGAAATCAGGATCCCATCTATCCAGAGAGCTTATAAGTGGCAACGCCACCCCGGACATCCGACCCCCCCTGCCTGGACATCCGGCTCCTTGTGAAGGCTCGGACATCCGGCTCGATGCCCGGACATCCGGCTCCGCCTGTCTGCGCATAGTGAAAGGGCCGAGGCCCATGTACCTCAATGCCCCTTAGACTATATAAACCCCTCCTCCTCCCTCTTTCTAGGGTTAGCAAAGGATTAGTTCATTTGAGAGATAGAGCTTTGCTCATCCACTTGATACCTTCTCCATCGGAGTTCACGATCTCTACGGAGAAGATCCCCAAAGTGGATTCAAGACCCCTAACAGGAAGACCCCTCAAGACCTCCTCATGGAGAAGAACTACCGCCTCTTGTATCGTCCTTTTTTGCATTTGGATCTTGTATCACTTGTTATGTTCATCGATCTAGCACATGTGTGATTGTTCTCATTGATTTGAGTTTTTTCTCTCGTTTTCCCCTCATGTTTCCCTTGTTTACTTCATAGGATCCACTCTAATCGTGAAAGATCGGCCCTAGGGTTTCCATCCTACATCATCTTGGTATCATCAGCCTAGATTGATCACAAATTTGGAGCCCCTACCCTTGTTTTCTAGCCTTGTTTTGTTGATTTTGTCCCAATTTTGAAAATCCTCACAAAAATAGCCTCCAATTTTTTTGTGGTTGGTTGGTGTGATGAATTTTTGTTGGACTTGATCAGTGGATTTGATGTGTTACTCGTAGATCTAGCATCCCCTAACTTTTCTCCCAAATCCATCCATGAAATCTCTCAAATTTTGACCTGGAATTGCCTCTTTCCACGAGATCCATTGTGTTCGTCCACGGAGCCAGGACCCGGAAATCCGGCCCGTAACCTCGGACATCCGGCCAGCTAACCCGGACATGCAGCCCCTGGCAGCAACAGCCCCATCCACCACTCCATTTCCCCGCCTAACTCTCGCCAATTTTGACCGGGCATACCACCATCATTTCCGCTTACCACCACCGCTTTCGGCAACCACCACCGCTTACCGGCTACCAAATCTGACAATTTTTACACGTTTTGTTTTGAGAATTTGAGTTGGCAGTTTCCGTTTCCTAATGTGCTTCGGCTACTTAGGGACGGTTCGACATCAACATCACTCCCGCTCATCCTCATCATCGACCACGACCACTTCATCATTATCCGTCCTTGCTTACGCATGACAAACCATTGACGGTAACTTCGACGCACTTTGGTGTATTCCCTTGCCATTGCATTGATAACCACCATAGCCCATTTTTCATACGTTTCCTATCGAGACTAGACTTTGAGTATTGCTGACAACGTTACTTGTGCATATTAGTGATCATCATCTCGTTGTATATATCATATCATCTTGGTATCCATATCTTGATATCATCTCTTGTGTCACAAGGTTGTCATAGCATATACACAATTGCTCTCCTGGTTCGTGAAGTTTTGCATGAGGAAGAGCTCAAAAGAGAAAGAGCCAAACAAGCTTTTAAGCAAAAGGAAAAGATAAGCAAAGAGCTTTTAAGCAAGAACCATAGCATCAAACTACATTAAGATTGTCATACTAGATCATTGTGGATTGTATCATCGGAACACCATACATATAGCATACTCAGGATAGAAGTCGTTGCATTTTTTCTTTGTAGGTTGTGCACAAGTTTGTATCCGCCTTTTGTGCAATCGTGCTAGCGTCTCTCTAGAGTTGAGCAACAAGAGCATTTCCCATGGATTCCACATTTTGCGCTCATTTTTCGTTGCTCAACCCCATTTATCTTTCTGTGTGTATGTTTCCGTGTACATGTTGTTGCTATTGGTCTACTTGTTGCATTTGCAAATTTGTGAATATTTTTCAACATTATTGAGTCTCACTAATAATTGTATATATTTTGTGCCACCATTCTAACCGAGCTCCACCGCAAGCTTTCTCTGTCTAGGTCTGAGAGATTAACAAGATACAGTACCAATTGTGCTATTTCCTTGTTACATCATTGAGTGATCTTTGATCCATTCTCAACATCGGTCAAGGTACATTTTGTCGGTGTCTTGGGAACGGGGATACCAAGAATTGCTTGCCTACGGCCCAGAGCGTGGCTCCATCAACGGCCTGGTGTGGCCCATCTTCAGCAACAACAACTCAAGACCCTCGCGAGGGGCCAAGCCTCATGAGGTGAGCGACACCAAGACCTCCCTCGGGGCAGCCTCACTAGGCTGGCTCCTGAGGAGCGGAGATATCTATGCAAGGAGCACCTCGCGAGGCTCACATGATGTGAGCCATGATGACCAAGGCCACGCAAGTGCCAGCGGGCTTAGTGTAATAGTTTCCTCTTTGGTGCTAAGGAGGCAAGCGCAGCGTCAGGAGGAATCAGGCAAAGGTTTCCATATCGGTGCAACAAGACCAAGACCAGCAGGATGGCAGGACGATGGTCATCGCGGAGCCCACAACAGCATCACCACTAGAGCCTTTGGCAGGCGAAGACCACTTTTTGTCAGGATAGCTTGTACTAGTTGTCCCCCTTCAAACTTGGCCATTGTGGGATCCCTTCCCACCTAACATTTGGGAAGAGGACCAAGGCCACTATAAATAGGACTTCACCACCACCATAGACGGGGACGGATCGGATCCATTCCACCCGAACGAGCTCACCAGTCCATCTAGCTCAAGAACACCTCACCTCCCGAGGTTGTTCATCCATTGTACTAGTTTATCCTCATCCCCTCGAGGCAATCCACCCACAAACTAGAGCAGGGTATTACACCGCAAGGTGGCCTGAACTAGTATAAACACTCGTGTCTCTTGTTCTTTGGGTCCGTCGAGCTAGGTCATGGAATCATTGAGCGAGCGAGCGAGGAAGAGAGTGTTACTCGTGTGCACCCCAGAGTTCGAACCTCACAAGGATTTGCCGGAACCCGTAATCCGACATTTGGCGCGCCAGGTTGGGGTGCACCGGAGCTCTACCTCTTCGCTCGCTTCACTCCTCCGCTCGCTCCTTCTCTTTGTTCGGCCCTCATGGCAGGCGCTGCCCCATCGGCTGGATCGATCGGCGCGTACGGAGGCACCATGGGCCTCCGGGCCTTCACCCCCCGCTTTACGACAGGTGAAGTGGCCATGCAAGTTCAAGCCGGATATGTCGCCTCGCTATGATGGGGCAGCAGATCCAGCAGCCTTCCTGCTGGTATACGAGGAGGTTGTTCGGGAAGCCAGAGGAGATGACAGGGTCATGGCCAACTGGTTTCCCATGGCCCTAGCCAGCGTGCCGTACGCCTGGCTGCTCAGCCTGCCAGAATCCTCGGTGGCCTCCTAGGAAGAGATGCGTGGTCATTTCGTCACGTGCTTCATGGCACCAGCGCCACTCGCCATTGCTGCCATCCTCGGCGGATGGCAGGCACCGCCATTAGATCGCCACATCAAGTAGTTCTTCCGCAAAATGGGCGTTGCCTCTGTGCAATAGGGACCTCCTTCGGGATGGGCGGCGTCCAAGGCTGACCTCACGTTCGACTCGGTGGGCCATCCCGCGACCACCGCCGGCTCGGGCGCGCTCCCAATGCTTTGCACACCCACCATCTGCAACGTGGCAGTAACCAAGACCCTCATCGACGGCGGGGCTGGCCTCAACGTGCTCTCCATGGAAGCTTTCGGCTTGCTCCACGTACCGCACGGCCGGCTCCGTCACACCAAGCTCTTCTCCGGAGTTGGCGACGGTTCCATCGGCCCTCTAGGGCAGATCCGCCTCCCCGTCACCTTCGGCACCTGCGACAACTACCGCACCGAGCTTATCGACTTTGACATGGCTCGCATCAGCCTCCCGTACAATACCCTCCTCGGGTATCCAGCCCTGGCTCAGTTCATGGCAGCAACTCACCCTGCATACAACCTCATGAAGATGCCCGGGAGCAACGGCGTCCTCACCGTGGCTGGAGACACCAAGGAGGCCCTAATGTCCATCAAGCTCGCCTTCAGGGCCGCAGCGGCGGCGCGCCCCACAGGTGAAGCTGCACCCGAGACCCAAGGGGTTGCGTTGCCGAAGAAGAAGCAATTGTTCTCCCAAGATCGGGCCAAGACGAAGCAGGTGCCGGTCGATGAGGACGGGGCCTCAGGAGCCACCTTCACCATAGGCGCCAACCTCGACCCGAACCAAGAAGAGGCAATGGTTAAATTCCTGCGCGCGAACAAGGAGGTATTCTCCTGGGAGCCCAAGCAGCTGGCGGGGAGGGGGCAAGGGGAGTAATCGAGCACAACTTGAGGGTGTTCCCTAATGTGTGCTCGGTGAAGTAGAAGGCGCGACGATAGTCCACAGAGAAGCAGTCCTTCATCATCTAGGAAACCAAGCTACAGGCGGCAGGTGTCATCCGCGAAGTCCGGTACCCTGAGTGGCTGGCAAACCTCGTCGTCGTGCCCAAGGAGGGCGGGAAGGAACGCATGTGCGTCGACGTCACCAACCTCAACAAGGCCTGCCCTCAGGACCCGTTGCCGCTTCCGCGCATCGATCAGATCGTCAACTCCACTGCCGAGTGTGACCTGTTATGTTTCTTAGATGCCTTCTTAGGCTACCACCAGATCAAGATGGCAGTGGAGGACGTAGAGAAGACGACATTCTTAACACCGTGCGAGGTGTACTGCTAGACCTACATGTCGTTCGGGCTGTGCAATGCTGGGGCGACCTTCTAGTGGCTAATGCACATCGCTCTAGGCCAACAGCTCGGTAGGAATGCTGAGGCCTACGTTGACGACATTCTGGTAAAATCTCGGGAGGCTAGGACCCTCATTCAGGATCTAGAGAAGACTTTTGCCAGCCTACGCAAGGTATATCTGCGGCTCAATCCAGAGAAATGCGTGTTTGGCGTCCCCTCCGGCAAGCTGCTAGGTTTCCTCGTGTCGCATAGGGGATCGAGGTGAACCCAGAGAAGGTCAAAGCAATAGAAGACATGCGCCCGCCGCAGACTCTCAAGGAAATGCAAAAGCTCACGGGCTGCGTAACCTCACTGGGGCACTTCATCTCCAAGCTGGGGGAGCGTGCCCTCCTATTCTTCAAGCTGATGAAGAAGAAGGGCCCGTTTGAGTGGAGTCCGAAGGCTGACATGGCATTTCAAGACATCAAGA
Source organism: Triticum aestivum (assembly GCF_018294505.1). Classification (NCBI taxonomy): domain Eukaryota; kingdom Viridiplantae; phylum Streptophyta; class Magnoliopsida; order Poales; family Poaceae; genus Triticum; species Triticum aestivum. The sequence continues at coordinate 322,273,771 of NC_057803.1, read as the reverse complement.
GATACCTCGCCAGCCCACCGGTGATGGTGGCCCTCGTCCTCTCGAGCCCCTGGTGCTTTACCTGGCCGCCACACCTCATTCCGCTAGCGCAGCACTGGTGGCCGTCCAGGAAGAGCGCCAGGCCAAGAGCCTACCGCATGGCGCTGCACATTTGGTCGAGATGGTGCGGCACCAAGACGGCACTCCTGAAGCCACAACAGAGCCAGCAGATGACCGGGCACCCCAAGACGGCAATCCTGAGGCCGTGGTAGCCCCGATAAGCGACCGAACTCCTGAGGTCCCCTAGCCTCAGGGAGCGCCCCAGCCTCAGGAGACCTCGGACTCCACCAACACTTCCGCCCTCGTCGAACACCCGGTGTACTTCGTCAGCATGGGGTTGCAAGATGCACGGGCCATCTATCCCATGTCGCAGAAGCTTCAGCTCACGCTCCTCGTGGCCTTGCGCAAATTATGTCACTATTTCCAAGGCCACCCGATCAAGGTCTTCTCCGCCTACCCACTGGAGAGGGTACTCCGGAGCCCCAATGCAGAGGAAGGGTCGCTGAGTGGAACATCGAGCTATAGGAATTTCGGCTAGAGTTTAGCACTGCCAGGGTCATCAAGGGAGTCGCGCTTGCCGACTTCGTGGCGGAGTGGACTGATGCCCCAGGGCCCGAAGCGGGTGAGGGACGGTCTCTCTTGCCAGGGAATGAAGCACCAGACGGCTGGGTCATGTACTTCGACGGTGCCTTCGCGCGCTAGGGTGCTTGGGCTGGGGCTGTGCTCATTTCGCCCACACAAGACAAGCTTTATTATGCTGTGCCGCTCTGCTTCCAGCGGGGTGAGAAGGTCTCCAACAACATCGCAGAATACGAAGGGTTGATCGCCGGCCTTAAGGTTGCGGCGGCCCTGGGGGTGAAGCGCCTCACCATAAAGGGCGACTCCTAGCTCCTCGTCGACTTTTCAACAAGGTGTACGAGCCGAAGGACGAGCACATGGAGGCGTACCTTGCGAAGGTACGCAAGATGGAGAAGCAATTCTTGGGCCTATAATTGCAGCAGTGCCCCGCGACACAAACAAGGAAGCTGATGATATCGCCAAGAGGGCGTCAAGGCGTCAGCCCCAGGAGCCTGGCGTCTTCAAGGAGCGGCTCTTCAAGCCTTCAGCGGCCCCTCTGGCCGCGGAGCCTACGTCGCCTAAGGAGGAGCTCCCCCGCTGCCAACCTCGGGATCTCCCGCATGCGGCCCAACCTCAGGAGCATGCATGCTCCTCACGCTTGAACCCCAGGAGGGGTGCTGGAATGAAGAATTCAAGGTGTACCTGCTGCAAGGGGCCCTGCCGGAGAAGGAGGAGGATGCGGATCACCTATCCTGGTCGGCTACAGCCTACTGCATCCAGGACAATGAGCTATACCGAAAATGACCGAATGATGTTTCCTTGCGATGCATCTCCATGCAGGGGCATGAGCTGTTAGCTAACATACACGGTGGAGACTGCGGGCATCATTCGTCGTCATGCACCTTGGTGGGCAAGGCGTTCCGCAACGGATTCTATTGGCCCACGACAATCAACGACGCAACCGAGCTGGTGAAATCCCGCGAGACCTACCAGTTCCATGCCAAAGAAATCCACCAGCCTACCCAGGGCCTCCAGACCATCACGCTCTCGTGGCCACTTTTGGTCTGGGGGCTAGATATCCTGGGTCCATTCCCTCGAGCACTCGGTGGCTACCGCTACCTCTACGTCGCCATCGACAAGTTCACCAAGTGGGTGGAGGTGGAATCCATCTACGCCATCCCAGCCAGCTCCACAGTTAAGTTCATGAAGAGCCTTGTGAGCCAGTTCGGAGTCCCTAATCGCATCATCACAGACAACAAATTGCAGTTCACTAGCAATCTCTTCAAAATATATTGTGCTGATCTTGGAACGCAGATATGCTATGCCTTAGTGGCACACCCCAGGAGCAATGGCCAAGCTGAGCGCGCCAATGTGGAGGTCCTCTTGTACTAGTGGAGTGTTGTAACACCCTGGATGTAACTTTTCATATTTGTAACTCCAACTCTTGCCATTTTCGGCTATGTGATTTGATATTTGCTTCGTGGTTGGGTTTTTGTCTTCGTTTTGCATTTTATTCATGTCATGCATTTCATCTCATGTCATCATGTGCATTTCATTTGCATTCGTGTTCGTCTCATGCATCCGATCATTTTCCCCGTTGTCCGTTTCACAATCCACACTCCCACATGCACACCTTGCAGCCCTCTAATCTCGTTTCCTGAGAGGGAGAAAAACATCCTCGGAATGGGTCGAGATTTGTCGAGTGGCCTTGGTACATCACCGGTAGGCCGCCTATCAAATTTCGTTCCATTGGGAGGTCGTTTGATTCCCCAATGGATAACTATAGTGGCAGTATTGCCGGTTTATTCGTGGGACATTTTCGGTCTCCGAAAAAGGTTGCCGGGCTGCCTTCTATTCTCTCCCCTAGCATAGCCCATCTACACAGCCCACTAACCATTCACCTAATCCCTCTCCGCTCCGGAGTTGGCCGATGGCGATCGAACGGTCTGAAAACGGATGATAATCACCTCCCCTAGCCCCCCTTGATATATATAGCAGGTCTTCCCCTCCATTTCTAGCAAACCCTACCCCTCCTAGCCTCCTCCCACCTCCAGTCGTCGCATCTTCCCCAAAATCAGTGTCCAACCGCTGCCCCGCGGCCACTTGTCACTAGCGCCGCCGCTTCCCTCCTCAAATTCCGGCGCCATCCACCACGTCCTCGCCAAGTGGCAGCCACCTACTGGCTGCGCCACCGCCCGCAGCCAACCAGGGCCTTCCGCGTGGCCTCCCTGCCCCTCCAGCTGCCGCAGCCTGCCGGGCACGACCGCGGCCTGCCCGAGCCCATCGGGGCCCGGATCCCCTATCGCCCGCAGCACTGCAGGGGAGAGTTTGCCCGCGCTCGAGCTTCTTCGCCCGCCGATGGCCGCGCCGCGCCCTGTCGATCCCGCCGCCCCGGCGACCGGCGATGACCACCAGGCAAGGCTCCACCACCCTCTCCTGCCCTGTCTCCATCCCTCTAATTCCTCCCCGTCCCAACCTCTCGCTCCCCCACACAGAACCACCACCGCCGCCATGGCCACTGTCAAGCTCGCCAGAATGCCTCCTCCGGCCAGATCTAGGTCGGAACTGCCCCGATCCGGCGCCCCGCATCCATTCCTGGCCTCCTCCTCTGTCCATGATGACCTCCCGCTCTGGATCCGCCTTCATCTTCTCTAAGTCTTTTCTGTAAAAAAACATCATCTATGCATGTTTGGGTGACTGTATCTCTGTGCATGTGTGTCCGATTGGAGCATATAATATATCAAAATGTCCGCCTCGTGATGATCTTCATGTTAGTGTCTTTTGCATGCATGTTACTGTCCATATTGATGCAATTAGCGTAATTACAAAGGTGCTATATGATGTTAACTGTTGTTAGTTAACAGAACTTGATGATTTGTATTTTTCGTTGCATTTTGGGTGTGCATCCTATGAGCATGATGTCTACATGTTTTATGAGCTCCATCATGCCATATTTACAGGGGTGCAAGTATTGTATTTTTGTGATCTGTGTGGTGACTAGCACAAGCATGCAAAGTAGGCTTCATAATGTTGCTGATTTCAGACACTGTGATTTTGCTGAGTCCTTTTCCTTTTACATTGTAATGCCATGTAAACTTGTTGATACCTTGAGACCCATGCACATTTTGAGATAGATCAGTAAGAGTGTTTTGAAGATGTGGTGCTTCTCTATCCATTAATGTCTCTGGATGCAATTATGGAGTACTCTAGCATGTCATTGCCTTGCTCTACTTTAAGTAAATATTATTCCTGGCAGATTGTTAACATGATAATCAATATTTCCATGTGTTTTGCTACTGACGCATGTACCCTGTGAACTTTATCTTTCCATGCTTGGCTTCTGGAACATGTCTACTTCATGTTGGTTACCTTGTCATGCCATCAAAGTCTGAAACTGTTAACATAACTTGCCATGTTTGCATGGGTGCTACATCATTTTCCATGCCTCTTTGGGCTATGATCAATAAGGGAGTTTTGTTAAGTGTGTTTAACACTAGCATGCCATGGCTTTGTTTATCATGATATATTCCTGTAGAATATTGTTTTCTTGCTCTAAACATGGCTTCCTGATGTTGTTTTTGACATGTTAGTATTTTCTCTGTCTGAGAAGCTGATATCTTTTGCATTTTTTGCCATGCTATTTTGAGCTTGTTCTAGTGAGAACTAGCAGGAGCTTAGTGTTCATGTTTTGAAGAGCTTCATGTGTACTTTATGCTAATATTCCTTGTTTCTATGTTGGGGTGCAGCAACTTAGTTTCTTATTACATTCTAAGTGATATCATGCTGTTAATCGCAGATTAGCATCATCCTTGTATTGCTTGCCATTTGCAAACCGTGCATCCGTTTCCGGTGATCCTTATATCGATTTCGACCGAAATCACCTCATCTTTCCAGCAGCAAACTTGTTTTCACAAGTTGATGCCTTGATCATTCTTTCCCTTCCGGAGCACGTGTATGCATTTCACATCATATCTTGCATTCCATGCCATCTATAGCATCATGTTGCTTGTGCATCACACCGTGATTGATTGTTGTTTCGTTGATTGTGCTGTTGCTTTGGGTAGAGCCGGGAGACGAGTACATGAATGAGGAACCTGTTGAGTACGCTAACGAGTATCAAGCTTTCGACAACTCTGAGTACATTGCAGGCAAGATGAACATACCCTCGATATCACTTCTATCTTTGCTTGCTAGTTGTTTGTTCTATCGCTATGTCGTGGTACCTACCACTTGTTTATCATGCCTCCCATATTGCCATGTCAAGCCTCTAACCCACCTTCCTAGCAAAGCATTGTTTGGCTATGTTATCGCTTTTGCTCAACCCCTCTTATAGCGATGTTAGTTGCAGGTGAAGTTGAAGCTTGTTCCATGTGGGAACATGGTTATGTTTGGATATCATAATATCTCTTATTTTAATTAATGCATCTATATACTTGGTAAAGGGTGGAAGGCTCGGCCTTATGCCTGGTGTTTTCTTCCACTCTTGCCACCTTAGTTTCTGTCATACCGGTGTTATGTTCCTTGATTTCGCGTTCCTTACGCGGTTGGGGTTATGGGACCCCCTTGACAGTTCACTTTAAATAAAACTCCTCTAGCAAGGCCCAACCTTAGTTTTACATTTGCCTAACAACCTATAACTTTCCCTTGGGTTCTGCAGACCCAAGGGTCATCTTTATTTTAACCCCACGGGCCAGTGCTCCTTTGAGTGTTGGTCCGAAACAGGCAGCCTGCGGGGCCACCTGAAGGAAACTTGAGGGCAGGTTTTACTCATAGCTTGTACCATCTGGTGTGCCCTGAGAAGGAGATATGTGCGACTCCTATCGAGATTTGTCGGCACATCAGGCGGTCTTGCTGGTCTTGTTTTACCATTGTTGAAATATCTTGTAACCGGGATTCCGATACTGATCGGGTCTTTTCGGGAGAAGGAATATCCTTCGTTGATCGTGAGAGCTTGTGATGGGCTAAGTTGGGACACCCCTGCAGGGTATAAACTTTTGAGAGTCGTGCCCGTGGTTATGTGGCAGATGGGAATTTTTTAATATCTTGTTGTAGAGAACTTGACGCTTGACTTAATTAAAATGAATCAACCACGTGTGTAGCCCTGATGGTCTCTTTTCGGTGAAGTCCGGGAAGTGAACACGACTTGTATTATGCATGCACGTACGTAGTTTCAGGATCACTTCTTGATCACTTATAGCTTCACGACCATTGCGTAGCTTCTCATCTTACTCTTATTTGCGTATGTTTGCCACCATATTTTCTTAGCGCTTGCTGCAGCTCCACCTCACTACCTTATCCTACCCATAAGCTTAAATAGTCTTGATCTCGTAGGTGTAAGATTGCTGAGTCCCAGTGACTCACGGATACTTCCAAACAGTTGTAGGTGCCAATGATACCAGTGCAGGTGATGCTACCGAACTCACCGCCGCGCGATGGCGGGGACAACCTGCCGCCGTCCTTGAAGCAGGCCCAGCGATGAGGCGGCTGATCGTAGCCGCCGCTGCTAGTGCTCTCGCTGGCAGAGAAGCTACCGCCACTGGGCAAACCGCGGCTGTCACCAAGGGCAAGCTTGCCCTCGGCCTCGTCTCGGCCGTCGCCCAGGCCGAGCTCACCGTCGTCACCAAGACCTTTGGGGCAGCACCTTGCATGGCGACCATCTTCCCCAAACACCCTCACGAAGAGGGTTGCGTCACCATCATATTTGAATTGGAGGGTACACCGCCCGCTCAGGCCGCGCGCACAGGCGAATGTCTGCCAGCCGCGGGCCAGGGCCACGTTGCCTGCGGCAGAGACCTCCACCGCGAACCACGAGGCCTTGCTGCAGCAACCGTCACCCTGATGCCAAAGGCCGTCAAGACCCCGGGCCGGCAGCTCACCAGCAAAGGAGCGCGGAAGCTCAAGCCACGTGCCAGCCGGACTCTCCGACCATACGATGTACTTCGGGAGCACCTCTGCTGAATGGAAGCGCGACCGAGGAGGCCGGGCGACCACGGCACGCCTCCCCTCGATGCAGGGCCTGCTTCGCCTGGAGCGGCCTTCACCGTGGGAGGAGACGCTGCTGCGGCCGCCGAGGACAATGCCCGTCCTCGAAGGAGGGCGACCGCGCCCCCGAGGAGCCACAACAGGGGTCACGGCGTGCTTACGGGGACGGCCCGCCTCCTCTAGGGCAGTGTCGAGCCGAGCCCCTCCTGGCGAGCCTTCCCCTTCTCCGCCACTGAGAACCTCTTCGCGGGCACCGTGGGACTACATCGAGATGGTGAGGCGAGGAGGAACAAAAAGGAGCAATCGGCCAGGAAGCAGAGATGAGTGAGGGGGCTCTACCCTTCCCCTCATTTATAGCCAGAAGGAGGCCAACCGCCAGCCTCCGCAATTGAAGGTAATGATGGTTTTCTTCTACATGCAGCAGTGTCTCGTCAAGTCGAACGGTTGCCGAAGCAGCATGGGGAAGCGGAGACACCCACGTCCCATCAATCGCCATGCATCAAGCAAGGCCGTAGGTGGTTGGGGCCCGCGGCGCTCCGCACTTGCCCTTTGGCTTCTCCTCAAAGACAAGTTTGTGCGCGCCTTGGGCCCGGGGGCTACTGTCAGCATCCTGGGAATAGGGGTACCCAGACTTGCCTGCCTGCGGCCCAGAGCGTGGCTCCATCAACGGCCTGGTGCGACTCATCTTTAGCAGCAACAACTCATGACCCTCACGAGGTGCCGAGCCTCGTGAGGAGGACGGCACCAAGACTCCCCTGGGGGCAGCCTCACAAGGCTAGCTCATGAGGAGCAGAGATATCTATGCAAGGGGCACCTCGCGAGTCTCACGTGACGTGAGCCATGACGACCAAGGCCAGGCGAGCGCCAGCGGGCGCAGTGTACCAGTTTCCTCTTTGGTGCTAAGGAGGCAAGCGCAGGCGCAGGGTCCCGAGGAATTAGGCAAAGATTTCCATATCGATGCAACAAGACCATGACCAGCAGGACGGCAGGACGAAGGTCATCGCGGAGCCCACAACATCATCACCACCAGAGCCTTTTGCAGGCAAAGACCACCTTCTGTCAGGATAGCTTGTACTAGTTGTCCCCTTCAAACTAGGCCATTGTGGGATCCCTTCCCGCCTAACATTTGGGAAGAGGACCAATGCCACTATAAATAGGACTTAACCACCACCATAGACGGGGACGGATCGGATCCATTCCACCCGAACAAGCTCACCAGTTCATCTAGCTCAAGAACACCTCACCCTCCGAGGCTGATCATCCATTGTACTAGTTCAACCTCAGCCCCTCGAGGCAATCCACCCACAAACTGGAGTAGGGTATTACACCGCAAGGTGGCCTGAACCAGTATAAACCCTCATGTCTCTTGTTCTTTGGGTCCGTCGACCTAGGTCGTAGAATCGTTAAGCGAGCGAGCGAGGAAGAGAGTGTTCTTCATGTGCACCCCAGAGTTCGAACCTCACAAGGGTTTGCCGGAACTCGTAATTCGACACATTTCGTATTGTTCTTCCTTTCTCCCACTCACACATTTACTTGAAATGATGGATAGGCCAACTACTTCTACCAACCCACTCTTCATCGAGCAAGATGTGGACCCAAACACCTACATCACCAAGAACTACCTCTTTGCTGCACAAAGAGCTTTGCATCAAGAACAATAAGCATTGAGCAACCACACCGACAACCTCGCCACCGACTTGCGTCTCCCTAAGCAATGTACATGAGACTACTTCGACTACAAGCTCGACAAAGAAAAACAAGAGAACAACGCAAGAATGCACGAGATTCATGCCTTGTTGGTCAACCGCTCTTCTACCACTTTGTCCTACTCAAGGCAGAGCCACTCAAGTCATCATTCCGACTCCATCTCCGGCTCAAGTACACCGACATCGAACACTCTTCGACGAGCCGGACGCCAAGACCGCCAAGAAAACCGCAATCCTCTACTTGACACCGATCATCAAGAGCAACTCCTAGCGGAAGAAAATCACATCGTCAAAATCAAGCTACTCTTGCGCAAGCTCAAGAAAGGCAATGCCTACATGAAAAAGAGGAAGAGAAAGCGCGCCAACACCAATACGAACAAGATGCCGTGATACAACATTAAGAACAACAACGGCGAGAAGCTCAAGCCCTTGAGGTGAAACATGCCCTCCATGACACAAGTCCCGTCGTCGCCACATGCAACCGACATACGCTGTCGGCACTCTGGGAACGGGGGTCCCCAGACTTGCCTGCCTGCGGCCCACGGCGTGGCGGAGCCAGCAGGCTGTACGGCCCATCATCACAAACAAAGCATCCAAGACCCTCGCGAGGGGCCAAGCCTCGCGAGGCAGATGACGCAAGACCTGCTCTGGAGTGGACTAGCTAGGCAGGCTCACGAGGAGCGGAGATATCAAGGCAAGGCGAACCTCACGAGGCTCTCGTGACGTGAGCCATGACGATCGCCACCAGGCGGGCGCTAGCGCGCGCAGAGTCCTTCTTTCCTCTTTGGTGCAAAGGGGGCAACTGTGGAGTACCGATGCATCAGGCAAAGATTGCCATTCCGGTGCAACAAGACCAAGACCACGGACTGCAAGACGGAGGTCATCGTGGAGCCCAAAGCAGCATCACCACCAGAGCTTTGTGCAGGCTAAGACTACTTTTGTCAGGATGGCTTGTACTAGCTGTCCCCCTTCAAATTAGCCCGCCATTGATGGCTCCCTTCCCGCTCGATATTTGGGAAGAGGACCAGGGCCTCTATAAATAGGACTAGCCACCACAGTGGATGGGAGCACCTCATCTTAGCTAGAGGAGATCATCAGAGATCGAGAGACACACACAAGCTCTCACGCGCAAGAACACCTCAACATCAGGAGGTTGTTCTCCCCTTGTAATGTTCCTCATCAGCCCCAGAGGCAATCCACCACCACACTGGAGTAGGGTATTACACCACAACGGTGGCCCGAACCAGTATAAACCCCGTGTCTTTCTATGTTGCGAGTTCGTCGAGTTCGTCCGCAAGATCTTAGTGAGCTAGAGCGTAGATCGGTAGGAGGGGAAGACTTCGAGCACACCCCAGTGTTCGAACCTTAAGGGTTTGCCGGAGCCCCACATCCGACATTTGGCGTGCCAGGTAGGGGTGCGTCGTAGCTTCCTTTCCGTCGCTCCGTCGTCTCCATGGCGGACACTCGCCCTGCTCGAGCTGAGCGTCGGGCTGCCCTCACCGCCCGCATCGCTCAGACGGCTCCTGTCGGTGGGCCACCTTGTCGTTCTCCGTCCCCCTCCGCCAACACTGCCACCGGCCTGGTGGGGAACTAGTAGCAGGCATCCTCGGAGCATCCTTCGGTGCGGCAAGATGGCCGCACCACTACTCCATCACTGACCCCTGTCGGTTCTTCGTATCACGTGCACCGCGCTCCCATGGAGGCGCGGGCCACGCTCATCGTGGCGAACGAGCTCCTGCGTTACCGCCCCGTCGACGACGTCTATGAGGAGTGGCTCGACCGCATCGCTGAGCTCATCTGTGCTGCAGGGGGCTCTCCGGTGCTGTCCCGTTCTCTGCCTCCACCTCAGCCAGCTGCGAGCGACGGGGCTCATGTCGTGCCTCCACCGCCTCGACCCCAAGACGGTGCCTTGGCAGCAAGGCGCGTGCCTCCATGGCCTGATCCACCGCGCCCGGCGCCTACGCGTGAAGGAAGGAGCTGCCAAGAAATCCCGCGGCCGCGAGAAGCTGCACCGGTGCTCCTCACGCCACCTCGTCAAGACTACGCACCGCCTGTAGTGGCGCAGCATGGACCTCGCCAAGATCAAGCTCCGCCTCTGAAGTGGGCCCCGGCAACCACGGCCGGCTGCCACGGCCAGGCAAGTTCAAGCCAGATCTGCCTCCTGGGTACGACGGCACCGCCGCCCCCGCGGAGTTCCTGCAGTTATATGAGTTGAGCATCAAAGCGGCCAACGGCGTTGAAAAAGTCATGGCGAACTGGTTTCCCATGGATCTCAAGGATGGTGCCCGCTCCTGGTTCCTAAACCTGCAGCACGGCTCGATCTCCTCCTGGGACGAGATGCGTGACCGCTTCGTCGCCAACTTCCAGGGCACTCGTGACCGCCCACCGGTCGTGGGCGATCTACGCCGCATCAAGCAACAGCCAGGAGAGACCCTCCAGAAGTACATCCAATGCTTCAACAACACCCGCCTCAAGATCCCCAAGGTCACGGACGAAGCCATCATCTCCGCATACTCAGACGGCGTCCGAGACGTCAAGATGAAGGAAGAGCTGGCCATCCACGAAGAGCTTTGCACATCTCGGGAGCTGTTCAACCTGGCGAACAGGTGCGCAAGAGCTGAGGAAGGGCGCCTCTCTCTCCTTGAGCTGCCAGCTGCAGGAATGGAGGAGAAGAAGGCCAAGGCCAAAGACGTGAAGCGCAAAGAGGAAGTAGTGCTCGCAGGAGAGCCCAACACCAAGCGAGGCAGAGATCAGCCCAAGTCCTCCAAGAACGGCCGTCCATTCTCCACCTTCCACAACCTGAACACCCACAACACCAGCGACTGTCAAGAGCTCACAGCCATTCAGGAAGGACGCTTCGGTCGACACCTCGAGCGCAACGACCGGGGCTGCGGCTGCGAAGGAGTACGCGGAGGCGGACGCTGGGACGACCGTGGCCCGCACCAGGAGTGGCATGACCGGCCTCGTGAGGACCGCTGGAAGGACCAACCTCGCGAGGGCGCATGGAGGGACCCACCTCGTGAGGATCGCCCCCAAGGCAACACCGGTCTTCCCCCATTGCCGCCGCCAAGAAGGAACGACGACCACCACCAGGACGAGGGGGCTGGGGGCTTCTAGGAGCCGCGTGCGGTCGCTTGCATCTTGGGCGGTGCCCAGGCCCCAGCCTCTCAGCGCATCTTCAAACAGTTCGCTCGCGAGGTGAATGCGGTGATCCCCAAGCTCGAGGCCACGCGCCCGCTCAGGTGGTCCCAGTGTGCCATCACCTTCAACTCGGCCGACCAACTCAAGTGCGCAGCCACCGCTGGCACACTCCTATGTTGTGCTCCCCAGTCATCAGCAATGTGCAAGTCACCAAGACTCTCATCGACAGTGGCACAGGGCTCAACGTCCTGTCCATCGACATGTTCGACAACCTCCAAGTGCCCTATGAGCAGCTTCAGCCAACCAAGCCTTTTTCAGGAGTAACTGATAGTTCCACCACACCGATAGGGCAAGTCTGCCTGCCTATCACCTTCGGGGAGCGCAAGAACTACCGCACCAAGCTCATCGACTTCGACGTCGTGCACAGCTGTCTGCCGTGCAATGCTATCCTCGGATATCCAGCCCTGGCCAAGTTCATGGCAGTCACTCACCACGGCTACAACGTTCTCAAGATGCCAGGAAGCGGGGGAATCATCACGGTCCCATGTGAAGAAAGGGATGCGGTGTGCTCCCTTGAGCGCGCCTTCCAAGCCGCGGCAATTGACGACCCCGACAGCAGAAGTCAAGGCCCTCCGGAGACCATCCCCAAGAAGAAGCTGCCGCGCCACGCAGGACCCCAAGAAGATGGCGTCGCGTTAGGAACCTCGTCAGGATCAGCGCCCGCTCTAGGGGCGCCTCCCTCCACCGCATAGGAAAGCATGCCCGGCGCCCTCCTCGGGCAGGGCTCGGGGGCTCTCTTATGGAGAGCCTCAGACCTTGCCGATCTCACGAGGGAGGCACTTGGGCACCACTTGGAAGCGTGCTTCACGGCACACCTTCCTCGGGAGAGCACAGGGCAAGGAGCGCCCACCACCCAGGAGTTCATCACCAAGACCACCCAGGAGCTACAAGACGCGAGAGCCATGCGTGGCGATAGCCGCTCGCCGAGCACGACTCACCATCCAGGCGAGGGTGCTGAATTGCGCGTCTGCATCAACATCCCAGGGATCAGCAGGGCCGCATTTTAGGAACGCTTTTGGCCATCACGTGCGGGCCGATGTGAGGGTCCACCACACAGCTACGTTCGCATGCCATTCAGCTTGCCGAGCATGGCGTCGGCCTATCAGCGCAACGTGCGGGAAGTCCTAACGGCTCAGCAGGCCAGGTTCCACGCCTTTCCGAAGGAGATGAGGAGGGTCCTTAGGGAATCTCCCGAGCCCCCAGAGCCTCCCGATGCTTAGGATCCAAGTGTCTCGTGAGGGGCCATTTCATCAACGCGTGGCTTCAGCTGCACCAACTCTACTTCGTCTACAGAACCAGGTGATATCTTGCAAGTTCATTTGATCTGGGAGCGCCCCTCGGGCTTCACTATTCCCGGGCCACGTGGGTCCGTCCCTGTGCCATGTATCCCTTTTGCTTATGTCTTTAGCTTACCTCGTTGGGGGCGCCCCTCGGGCTGCATCATCCCCACGTCGCTCGCGCCTGACCCAGTGGCATGTATCTTCCTGCATTTATCCTAGTCGATCTGCTCTTCATACTTAACCTATCAACTGCCATCACCTACTTGATCATCGCCTCCCACGGGGCCTCTAGACAGGCACGGCGCTGGTGCATGGGTCCATCCCTGCGATGACCAACAAATTTGAGTGGTCGAGCTCTGGCTCCCGGCACGCGCCGTGCACGTTACCTCACCAGGCCCTCAGTGCCTTCAGTTCATCTGGACCAACCAGCGGCAGGCACCCGGCAGTAACGACAAACCGTGTTCCTTCTTGTGCCTGTCCACAGGGACCCATCAGGGAGGACAGCAGGCAGCACCGCGAGTTTCCTTTTCTCTCGTGCGATTTGCTTGCGCATTAAAAGGGGGGCTCCTGAGCATCGTGACTCAGGAGCTCTTACTGGCTCTCCAGCCCTCACCTGAGGACGTAGAGCACTAAGGAGAGCTCTGGAGAAGGAAAACTCGTACGGACCGGCCTGGCTATGTCACGAAAGTTGGCGCGCAGCCCTAGCACAACATCAGGAATCACCGCGAAGTCAGCAAGATAAGTCTCACCCTCGGTCGGCTAAATATTTGGGCCTAATAGTCGCTTGCACCATGCCGCAACCCCGTTGCGGCCAAGTCATCTTCCTTTATTTCCTTACCATGGCCGCTTGGGCGCTAAGGGGGACCTACTGAGCATCGCATCTCAGGGGCTCTTACTGGACCTCAGGCCGCGCACCTCCTTGCCTTGACCACGGAATCGCGACCTAGCATACCAGCGACAGCTGTAGCTGCCTTGGGACCGGGACCCGTCAGCGTAGAGCAACAAGCTGTCGCGAGGAAAGAAAGGGGAGACCAAGCCTTAACAGGACACGCGTTCATCGAATCTTCATAACAAGGAAAATAAGTACAAAGGCATTGCAGATCTTTACATGCCCCCACTGGGTGATTCATGATTCTTCACAGGAAACAAAAGTTGATGCTAAGGGGGATCCTATCTACATCCTCCCGTGGCGGCCTCCATCATCAGCAGTGGGCCACGGGAGGCCGGCACCAACCCCATCCAGATCAGCGGCGGCGGCTGGACGTCGCAGCCTTGCTCGAGCGCGGCGAGGGCTCAGGGGGACGTAGCTGTCATCGCTCGTCTCCGGAGTCTCTAAGAGCTCAGGAGAGCTGCTGGACTCCCAAGGGCTGCTGCTGCTGGAGTGGTCGCGAGCGGAGCACGCATCAGCCTCGCACGCTCCCCTCCGGAGCAACGCTCCAGGCGGTGGCCCTCGGCGTCGAAGGCCTTGAAGAGAAGCGTGGAGGATCCGTCATACTCGAAGTGGATCGCGAGGGCGCCCCTCGCGCGACAGACCCGTACGACCTCGCCCCAGCCGCGAGTCATGAAGATCTTGCCAATGGGGACTGCTTCGATCTTCATTCTGATCACCGGAGCGCCACAACCGGCATGCTGCAGCCAGAGCTCGAGAGGCCCCCTCGGCGGCATCACGTCGGAGAAGAACCATGGGAAAGCGGATCCAGGAGTTCGGAGGCGTCGACGCCCACAACACCAACTCACGGAGAGGAGTCCATGGCGTGTACGGCACGCGTCGCCGTGGCGCGGCAACCCCAGACGTGGCGTGGGTGGCGCTGCTCGTCACTTCGTCCTCCCGAGCCCACGGCTTGGGCGTACAGGGGTAGCGGGTACCCCGGTGGAGGACGCTCGCACAAAGGCCTCGCCACCACCTGCATCGCCGATTCGTCACGGCGATGGATCGATCTTTTCTTCGGCGGGAGAAGCTCCGGGACATCCCGGGGGGCTTTCCCCTTCTCTTCGGAGGAGAACCTTCTAATGGGCGCCATTGGAGCAAGCAGTAGAGCAAGAAGAAGCGAGCAAGCAAGGAGGAGATGGGCAACGGGGGCCCCGCCCCCTCCCCATTTATAGCAAGAGAAGGCCAACCGGCGTCTCCCACGTTCGTAGCTAATGATGGTTTCCCTTGCATGTCGCAGGGACTTGTCACGTAGTGCAGTCATCGAGGTAATGTGGGAAGCGGAGACGCCCACGTCCAATCAACCACCACACATCAACCGAGGCCGCAGGCTTTTGGGGCCCGCGGCGCTTCGAGCTTGACCCTTGGCTTCGCCGCGAAGCCAAGCCCGCGCGCACCTTGGGCCCGGGGGCTACTGTCGGCGTTCTGGGAACAGGGATCCCCAAACTTGCCTACTTGCGGCCCGCGGCGTGGCGGAGCCAGGAGGCCGTATGGCCCATCTTCACCAACAAAGCATCCAAGACCCTCGCGAGGGGCCAAGCCTCGCGAGGCGGACGACGCAAGACCTCCTCTAGAGTGGCCTAGCTAGGAAGGCTCACGAGGAGCGGAGATATCAAGGCAAGGCGAACCTCACGAGGCTCTCGTGACGTGAGCCATGACGATCGCCACCAGGCGGGCGCCAGCGCGTGCAGCATCCTTGTTTCCTCTTTGGTGCAAAGGGGGCAAGCGCAGCCGCGGGGTACCGATGCATCGGGCAAAGGTTGCCATTCCGGTGCAAGAAGACCAAGACCATGAACTGCAAGACGGAGGTCATCATGGAGACCAAAGCAGCGTCACCACCAGAGCTTTGTGCAGGCGAAGACTACTTTTGTCAGGATGGCTTGTACTAGTTGTCCCCCTTCAAATTAGCCCGCCATTGTTGGATCCCTTCCCGCTCGATATTTGGGAAGAGGACCAGGGCCTCTATAAATAGGACTAGCCACCAGAGTGGATGGGAGCACCTCATCTTAGCTAGAGGAGATCATCAGAGATTGAGAGACACACCACAAGCTCTCACGTGCAAGAACACCTCAACCTCAGGAGGTTGTTCTCCCCTTGTATTGTTCATCATCAGCCCAAGAGGCAATCCACCACCACACTGGAGTAGGGTATTACACCACCATGGTGGCCCGAACCAGTATAAACCCCGTGTCTTTCTGTGTTGCGAGGTCATCGAGTTCGTCCGTAATATCTTAGTGAGCTAGAGCGTAGATCGGTAGGAGGGGAAGACTTCGCGCGCACCCCAGTGTTCGAACCATAAGTGTTTGTCGGAGCCCCACATCCGACATACACGTGAGCAAGAAGAAGCACTTCGCAACGAATTTTAAGAGAGGATCTATCAAGCACGATTGCACCGAAAGTTTCTCAAGCTCCTACACAAGCTAGACAAGCTCCTCCACAAGCTCGACAAGAACCACAAGTTCGCCAAGAGCAACACGACAAGGAAAATCCTCCACGACAAGGACGTCATCACACTCTGATAGAGGCGAGGGTGTCCTAATCTTTCGATGACATGATAACTATTAATTTGGTGGAGACGACTTTGACGATACGACTACAAAAATGCACGATGTTGCGCCTTAGCAATCGCTAAACCAATCTCCTGAGGTTACTGACGATGCCTGAAGCACGGTCAGCCTAACCACGATGGTCTATTCCTGCAAGCAATTGAAGAACAAGCAAGAATATGATAAAGCAATCTGAATATTGTGAATATATGAAGTATTGAAAATGGTGGGTGTATGTGTCAAAACCGGCGGATCTCGGGTAGGGGGTCCCGAACTATGCGTCTAAGGCGGATGGTAATAGGAGGCAGGGGACACGATGTTTTACCCAGATTCGGGCCCTCTTAATGGAGGTAAAACCCTATGTCCTGCTTGATTATTCTTGATAATATGAGTAGTACAAGAGTTGATCTACCACGAGATCAAAGAGGCTAAACCCTATAAGCTAGGCTATGGTATGATTGTATGTTGTCCTACGGACTAAAACCCTCCGGTTTATATAGACACCGGAGGGGGCTGGGGTTACACAGAGTCGGTTACGAGGAAGGAGATCTACATATCTGTATTGCCAAGCTTGCCTTCCACGCCAAGGAGAGTACCATCCGGACACGGGATGAAGTCTTCAATCTTGTATTCTCATAGTCCAACAGTCCGGCCAAAGGATATAATCCGGCTGTCCAGATACCCCCTAATCCAGGACTCCCTCAGTAGCCACCGAACCAGGCTTCAATGACGTCAAGTCCGACACGCAGTATTGTCTTCGGCATTGCAAGGCGGGTTCTTCTCCAAATTTTGAATGTTTGTTAAGTAGTGTCCGGCCCCATAAATGTTGGACCTCTTGGCTTCTGCGCCCAATAAGGGCTATCTCCCACGCGTCGAATGAATATGAGGAGCCAGGGCGTTTTTACATTCGCCCCCCTAGCCAGATAAATAAATTGTCTATTAAAGGGATGGGAATTCTTAGATCCAATCCATATCATCCTCCCCCAGCGAGAATCCATCAGAGCGCGCTTTGGAAAAATCCACTCCAGCATGGCTGACCTCCGCAGCTCCTCCTCCCGTCCCGTAGCCCTAAGCCCGGTGATTGGGAGAGGTGTTCTGTCCCACACAGTCGATTAGTCGAAATACAGAGTAAGGGATTTCTCCCTCCAACGTATATGGTTCCCGTCCGAGCCGGGCTCGCCACCTACAATGGCGGGGAGCAAGCGGAGAGCTTCCCCAGCCCCTCTACAGGGGAGCGGGTATGCCTTGTTCCTTACTTATTAAGGGGACTCGGATTTCCAATTCATCAGTTCCTCCGCGGGCTCCTGGAGATTTATGGCCTCCAACTGCATAATTTCACCTCTGCTTCTATATTACACATCGCCGGCTATGTTGCCCTCTGCAAGTTATTCCTGGGCAGCGAGGCTCATTTCGAGCTGTGGAAAAGGTTATTTTGCCTCGTCCCTCGCACACAGGAGGGGTCACTTTATCAAGTGGGCGGAGCTGAAATATGGTGCATCGCCAAAACCGGATACCTGTCCGGTACTCCGAAGAAGACATCCGAGGACTG
>NC_057803.1:321897486-321955715 GCF_018294505.1 Triticum aestivum | reverse complement strand
GCTACTTATGTTGATCTCCCTAAGGAGAAGTGGTTTAAATATCATCCTCCCATAGAAGTAAAAGTAGCTGCACCTATTAAAGTTGAAGAAAAGACTGTCACTTATAATGATCCTATTGTTCCTACTTCTTATGTTGAGAAACCACCTTTCCCTGTTAGAATAAAGGATCATGCTAAAGCTTCAACTGTTGTTCGTAAAAGCAATATTAGAACTTATACACCTCCTGAGCAAGTTAAAGTAGAACCTAATATTGCTATTGTTAAAGATCTCTTGTCTGATAATATTGATGGGCATGTAATTCAGTTCGAAGGTGAAACTGCTAGAATTGCTAAACCTTGTGATAAAGATAAACATAGACCTGTGGTAGGCGTGCCTGTTATTTCTGTTAAAATAGGAGATCATTGTTATCATGGCTTATGTGATATGGGTGCTAGTGCTAGTGTAATACCTATTGACTTATATGAATAAATTAAGAATGAAATTGCACCTGCTGAGTTAGAAGATATTGATGTCACAATTAAACTTGCCAATAGAGATACTATTTCACTAATTGGAATTGTTAGAGATGTTGAACTCTTGTGTGGGAAAACTAAATATCATGCTGATTTTCTTGTTCTTGGTTCCCCACAAGATAGCTTTTGTCCCATTATATTTGGTAGACCCTTCTTAAATACTGTCAATGCTACCATAGATTGCACAAAGAATGTTGTTACTGTTGGCTTGTATGATATGGTTCATGAGTTTAATTTCTTAAATTTAGTAAACAACATTGATACGTCTCCAATGTATATTTAATTTTTGATCGCTCCATGCTATATTATCTACTGTTTTGGGCAATATTGGGCTTTATTATCCACTTTTATATTACTTTTGGGATTAACCTATTAACCGGAGGCCCAGCCCAGATTTGTTGTTTTATGCCTATTTCAGTGTTTTGAAGAAAAGGGATATCAGACGGAGTCGAAACGGAACGAAATCAATTGGAGAAGTTATTTTTGGAAGGAAACACACCCGATGGACTTGGACCCCACGTCAAGGAAGGAACGAGGTGCTCACGAGGGTGGGGGCACCCCCCTAGGGCGCCCCCCTGTCTCGTGGGACCCTCCTGGCTCCCCGGAGGGGGCAATCCTTCTCCGGTGGCCATCTTCATCATCCCGGCGCTCTCCATGACGAGGAGGGAGTAGTTCTCCCTCGGGGCTGAGGGTATGTACCAGTAGCTATGTGTTTGATCTCTCTCTCTCTCTCTCTCTCTCGTGTTCTTGAGATGATACGATCTTGATGTATCGCGAGCTTTGCTATTATAGTTGGATCTTATGTTTCTCCTCCCCCTCTTCTCTCTTGTAATGAACTGAGTTTCCCCTTTGAAGTAATCTTATCAGATTGAGTCTTTAAAGATTTGAGAACACTTGATGTATGTCTTGCCGTGGATATCTGTGGTGACAATGGGATGCCACGTGCCACTTGATGTATGTCTTGGTGATCAACTTGCGGGTTTCATGACATTGGGAACCTATGCATAGGGGTTGGCACACGTTTTCGTCGTGATTCTCTGGTAGAACTTTGGGGCACTCTTTGAGGTCCTTTGTGTTGGTTGAATAGATGAATCTGAGATTGTGAGATGCATATCGTATAATCATACCCACGGATACTTGAGGTGACATTGGAGTATCTAGGTGACATTAGGGTTTTGGTTGATTTGTGTCTTAAGGTGTTATTCTAGTACGAACTCTAGGGCTGTTTGCGACACTTATAGGAATAGCCCAACAGATTGATTGGAAAGAATAACTTTGAGGTGGTTTCGTACCCTACCATAATCTCTTCATTCATTCTCCGCTGTTAGTGACTTTGGAGTGACTCTTTGTTGGATGTTGAGGGATAGTTATGTGATCCCATTATGTTAGTATTGTTGAGAGGACTTACACTAGCGAAAGTATGAACCCTAGGCCTTCTTTCCTAGCATTGCAATACCATTTACGCTCACTTTCATCACTTGCTACCTTGCTGTTTTTATTATTTCAGATTACAAAAATATTTATCTACTATCCATATACCACTTGTTTCACCATCTCTTCGCCGAACTAGTGCACCTATACAATTTACCGTTGTATTGGGTGTGTTGGGGACACAAGAGACTCTTTGTTATTTGGTTGCAGGGTTGCTTGAGAGAGACCATCTTCATCCTATGCCTCCTACGGATTGATAAACCTTAGGTCATCCACTTGAGGGCAATTTGCTACTGTCCTACAAACCTCTACACTTGGAGGCCCAACAACGTCTACAAGAAGAAGGTTGTGTAGTAGACATCAAGCTCTTTTCTGGCGCCGTTGCCAGGGAGGTGAGTGCTTGAAGGTATTGTAAGTGCATCTAGTGCCCCTTAGAGATTTTGGTGTATTGAAGACTTATAGGTTAAGGGACTAATGCATTTGTGAGTTTACACAGGTCTATAAGTCTATGAGGAGCTTGATATTTACAGAGAAAGTCGACCCCTAAAAATGAAGTTCTTCGACTGAAGACTTTGGATCACTGAAGACTTTCTGAAGACTTTGAAAGTGAAGAAATTGGTGTGACCTTGAAGACTTGGTATTCGTTCGAGGAACATGAAGCATGAAGGCTTTTGTTTTCGTAGTTTCATTTTCTCTTTCTTGAGTCATAGGAAACACCATACTATTAAAGGGGGTCGAGGAAATACTAAGGAAAATTTCCACGTGATGCTCAACTCAAAATCCTACACCTACCAATCCCTTCGAGTGAAGCCATTGGAAATCTCATACAGTTCAGTCAATTTCTTCAGTGACAGAGATGAAGTTCTTTTGGTCTATGAGGAATTTGTCCTGACTGAGGAGTTAGGAATTCGCTAGTGCGGATTGCCTACACAGTGAGGAACATGATAGCCCTGAGGATTTTGCCACTCAAAATTCCAACCGTTGCTGTGTTATGCGCCAGCTGTCCCAAAATATCTATCCACATAATGGTCATATCATTGAAGGGCATTTATGTCTTATCATGTCGGGCTGCTCCTTAGGATATAAATAGCCGCCCCCTACAACCACTAGTTGGTTGGCTGCTCCGAGAGAAACTGACACTTGTCATTTGAGAGCAACCCATTCTCCGAGGACTTTGAGCAAAAATCATTAAGTGAGGAAAAACCCAAAACCCAAACACCTACAAACCCCAAGTGATTGAGCATCACTGAAGAGATTGATCCTGTGTGGATCCGACGCTTGTTACCTTTGAAGACTGTGCTTCTTCCAGACGGTTAGGCGTCATGGTCTAGAGCATCCAAGAGGAATTGTGGATCGCCGAGTGACCGAGTTTGTGAAGGTTTGGAAGTCGCCTGAAGACTTACCACGAGTGATTGGACGAGGTCTGTGTGACCTTAGTTCAAGGAGAATACGGTGAGGACTAGGTGTCCTGAGCTGTGTGTTCAGGACTGGGTGTCCGGGACTGTGTGTCCTTGAGTTTAAATACTCAGCCGCTCCAACCAAACGTACAACTGAGACAGCAGTTAGAACTAGTCTAACAAATCATTGTCTTCACCAAGCTTACTGGTTCTATTTCCTCAAGTCTTCCATTTCCTCATAATTGTGTTGTGTGCTTGTTCATATCTGTGTTTGAAGACTTTGACTGAAGACTCTCTCAATTTCCTCAGTTCAATTTCTTCAGTCTCTTTGTCTTCATCCTGTGTTATCCTGTGCTTACGCTTCTGTACTCTGTGCCTGTCTTCATTTCATCATGATGACTATGCTTGTATTCTGTTATGTTTACTTTTGAGTACTCATTCCGATGTACTAGTTCTTCGTTAAGGAATTTCCTCACCGGAAAATTCCTCAGTGAAGAATTTCATAAAAATCGCCTATTCATCCCCCCCTCTAGTCGATATAACGCACTTTCAATTGGTATCAGAGCAAGGTACTCCCTTGTTCTGTGTGATTTTGGTTTAACCACCTGGAGTTTTGGTTATGTCAACCGCAGGTATGATCAAGGTCTCTGCTGGGTGTCCTACCTTCGATGGGACGGACTACCCCTACTGGAAGAATAAGATGTGAATGCATCTTGAAGCAATTGATAACGATCTCTGGTATGTTGTGGAAAATGGTGTTCCCTCAGTCACACCTTCTCTGAATGCTGCTGATGTGAAGATATTCAAGCAACTCAACTCTCAAGCGAAGAATATCATATGTGGCCATCTGAGCAAAGGACAATATGGCAGAGTGAGTGCTTTGGAGACAACGAAGCTTATCTAGGACAGGTTGTCCAAAGTGAATGAAGGAGTCTCAACTCAACATGACTCTCGAGTTGATGTTCTCCGCAATCTCTTCAACCGCTTCAAAAGACTCGACAATAAAAATGTTCAACAAACCTTCGATCGCCTCACTGACATCTCAAATGAGCTTCAAGCACTTGGTGCCACTGACATCACCGACCATGAGGTGGTGAAGAAATTGCTGAGATCGCTTGATTCCTCATTTGACACTCTGGCATTGATGATACAAGAACATGCTGATTACAAGTCACTTGATCCCGCTGATATTCTCGATAGGCTAAATACTCATGAGTTCCAACTTGCTGAAAAAAGAGATCTCTATGGTACTAGCTATGGCAGATCACGTGCACTGAAGGCCAAGGCAGTATCTGAATCCGAAGATGAAGACTCTGGTAGCAGCCTCGGTGATCCTGAAGAACTAACCCATGATCTAGCACTGCTCGTGAAGAAGTTCCAAAAGTTCTCAAGACGTGGTCGCCTTGGAAGATCCTCAAGGAGCAATGATTCCTCATCCAGTGACTACAAGAATGTGCCTCTCTTCTGTGACAATGAGAGTGCCATCAAGATTGCTCACAACCCAGTTCAGCACTCGAAGACAAAGCACATTCAGATTCGTCATCATTTTCTTCATGATCATGTGTTGAAGGGCGACATTTCTATTGAGCATGTGAAGACTGAAGAACAGCTAGCCGATATCTTCACAAAGCCCTTGGATGAGAAGAAATTTAGCAAGTTGCGGTGTGAGCTAAATATCCTAGAATCTTCGAATGTTCTTTGAAAAGGACACTCATCCTAACACTTATGCAAAATTGATGACTTAGATGTGCAACACATGAAGAAACGTTTTTCTTCAATTCAATGAAGAACAACACTCTTAGTGTGAAGAAATTAATGAAGAATTTGATTCTCAGAACCCTACAATAATTGTACGCGGTGTCTGAAATCATCATTCTTATACGGTGGGTCACGCCACCACCAAAAGTTGAAATTCCTCAATTATTCATATTCTTCAACTTTGCATTATCTTCAGTGCTTCCGTCGTTTTTTCTTCATTGACTGTATATATATATATAAGTTTATGTCCTCTACAACATTCACTTATTGCTAATTCTTCAAGTTGGTTTTTCTGCTAAGTGAATGTGATCGGACCCTTTCCCCTCTATGATATACTCAACCCAATCTATTCACAAGTTCTTCATGTGCATTCTATTTGAAACTCGTTCAAAATCTTCATTGTGTCCTTGTCAGCTGAAGAAATTGCGAACGGAACTTTAAAACCTATCTTATCAAAATTTTCGGCTTTGCCGCTCAAACTGTTCCGCATCCCACGTTATACTTATCCACTCACCCACGATCGCAGACGATCTCCACCTCTCAGTACGTGGGTGACACATGTCAAGCGAATGAGAAGGGTCAGGGGCACGTTCGTCCAATTTCCTCGGGCGCGCAGTTTTTCACCGTGGCTATAAATACCCCTCCGTCCCTTCCTCGCTTCTTTTACTCCGCTCGACCTCTCTCTCCAGCTCGAACTTCTCAAACCCTAGCGCCGCCGCTACTTCATCGCCGCCGGTGGGGAAGAGCTTCACTGCCTCGACCTCGTCGCCGACGTACTCGCGCCGACCGCGGAAATCTTCACTCCGCTGCCGCTGTAGCCGTCTTCCTCCACCAAGTTAGGGCATGGAAGATCTGCATAGACGAACTTCACATCTCCTCACTCCAGTTCGTCGTGTTCTTCGTCCAGGGTAATTAAAAGTTACTTTTACTGCCCTCGTTGATTCGAATGATTATCTTCAAAATCTTCAAAGGTGATTTTCTTCATAGCTTCACACACTAAACACCTCACAAGTCATCTGTTCTTGATTTGTTTCTCTAAGCATCATTTTTCTTCAAGATTCCTCAATTGTGTGGATCTTCGATATATACAACTCTGGAACCAAAGAAAAAGAACGCTTAGTGAAATTCTTCAAGACTCATCTAGTCAAATTCCTCAAGCTTGTTCTTTTTGAAAAACCCTCTGAGAACGCATATGACCTCTCCAAATTCCTCGCAACTATACTCTGTTCACAGGTACACATGTCAGCTGCTGAATCACTAGGTTCTCATCAACTTAACTCATTTGCAGCGTTCCTCGAAGAAAAGTTGCATACTTCTTTAGAGAATTCATTTGTTCAAATTCCTCAACTGAAGAAAATGGCTGACGGTGAGAAGCCACAGAAGGGAGGAAAGAGGCCTGAGGTAAATACAGCGTTTGAGATCCCTGATGAAATATATGCTGGGTACTCCACACCTACTGAGGAACCCAAGAATGAGCACAAAGTGCGCATTCAGAAGATAGAGAGGAGATGGGCAAGAGAATGGAGGGAGTACAGGTATGTCACTCCTAAGTATATTAAGAAATTCGCACTCAATCCTCCATGCCCAAGAGCTCCATTGGCACCTGGCCAAATCGTTGATCCCATCAGCCTCAAGCACGGTGAGGACTATCCTAATGAATGGGCCAAGCACCAAGCCAAGTTGGCTAAGCAAGCCAAAGAAGCAGTGAGGAAATTCAATGAAGACTCTGCTGCTGCTGCTGCCTCTGCTAAGGCCTTTGCTGTCAAACCAAAGAAGGCTATGTCAAAGAAGCCTGCGCGCAAGCCAAGTGCTTCACCAACAATGCCCTCAAGGCCAAGTTCCTCAGCAATGCCCTCATGGCCAGAATCCTCAAAGCCCCCACGGCCAATTCCTCATGCTGCTCTTGTTCCTCCAAAGTCCTCAGGTCCTCCGCCTACGCCCTCAGTTGTTCCGACTAAATCCTCAGCACCTGTGCATCTTGCCTCGTGCCAAAGGACTGCAGGCATCTCCATTGCCTCAGGTGTCTTAGCAAGTTCCTCAGCTGCACCAAGTTCCTCAGCTAGCCCCTCACTGCTGAAGACAAAGTCAACTGCTGGACGCGGTCCTCGACCAAGCCCTCAAAAGAAGCAAGTCGCTTTCCAAGTGTCGTCTGAAGAAGACGAAGCTGGTGATGATGAACTTGCAGAAATCATCAGAGACAGGCAAGTAAGGGCCACTAGAGCCCAAGGATCAGAGGTGCCACTGCTTTTGGATCCCAAGTTGATCCTCTACTACATTGATGTCTGGCACAAAGACCCCAACACTCCCATGCCTGACTTCAAGCTGACTCCTGGCCAAAGTCACATGCTGACCCACTTCATTCAAGAAGAAAAGTGGAAATTTGAGAAGGCCAGGCAGATCAAGAAAGCACAGTACAAGAAAGAGCGCTATCTGAAGAAAAATGTTGTCTCTATGACAACTGAAAAACTTGTCACTATTCAGACTGAGATCAAGAAACTCAGTGATGACTTTAACGCATATCGCGCTGATTGGCTTGGAGCCAAGGTTCGTTTTGTGAAACTTGCGGATAACTTCACTTCCAATGTTGCAGCCCCAACACAACAGGAAATTCCTTAGGCTGAAGCATCTGCTCAGCCTGCTGAAGAAAATGCCAGCACCGCTGATGACAATCAGGCTGCTGAAGAAATTGTGAGTTCCAGGGCTGATGACTGCATTCCAGCGCTGAACAAATTGTCAGGGCACCCACTAGTGGTACGCCTGAAGAAAATGAAGACCTCAGGGTAACTGCATCAGTTGTGCCTGAAGAAAATCAACCAGATTCCTCAGCTGCTCCTGCGCCAACTTCAACTCCAATCCTTCCATCTGCATCAGATGTGAAGAAGACCAAGGCTGCAGAGCGTGCTGCAGTGAAGAAAAGGAAAGCATCAGTTGCTTTAGATTCTTCAGCTTCGAAGAAAATGAAGCCTATGACAAGTTCATTTGCAAATCCGATTGATGTTGTTCCCATCTCAACCAGGCCATCAAAGGACCTTGTTCCTTTTGATGAAGAATATGTGATCCCCAGCGGATCTGATGAAGAAACTCCTTCTGCTGCTTCGTCTAAACCGTTGGATGAAGAAATTGAAGTGGATGCGATCCCTTCAACACCTATCATCTCCTCGCCTATGCCTCAATTCACAACTGAAGAGGCTGGTGTTGAAGAAATGGAAGATGAAGATGTGGACGTTGGCTGCTCCACATCCGTAATAAGTGATGAATTCTGGGAAAGTCAGCATCCGAACTCTCCAGTGTTCACACCATTGCAGCAAATACCTCAGTCGCCTGCACCAACTGTTCAAATGGGCTCTGAAGAAACTCACCCCACTTCATCTGTACTTGAGGAAATTCCAGCAACTAATGCTGAAGAAACTACTGCTGCTGAACATCTGAAGATGCAGACTGCCACTGAAGAGGAACCAGAAATTCCTCAGCCTGAAGAACCTAAGATTGCGATTCCTGAGGTCATGATGCAACTCACTGACACTCCTCTGCCCAAGCCCAAGGATCCATTCTCACGCAAGCAAAAGTTCAAGGCTGATGATTTCTTCGGCGAGCATGTATTCTTTGAAGACTACAACCCTTATAACTCTGCTCGCATTAGGAAGAGGCATTTCTGGACTGCTAGTCAAGCCAATTTATATTCCTCAGTGATGTTCAACAAAGAGAAAATCTTCTACCATGAGAATATTCCTCATGTGGATATGGAATCTCTGCCGTGCTTCGCACCAGTCCTCAGTGTTCTTCACGACGCTGGACTGCTAAACTTTTGCTCTGACATCTGCGATTGGAATGAAGAATTGATTCTTCAATTCTATGCAGCGCTGCACATCACCGAAGATGCTGAAGATGTGAATTCATGGGTGCTGGACTGGATGACTGAAAACACTCACTACACTGCACCAGCCTCTGAATTGCTTCGTGATCTACCACTCAGTCCTCCCCCTGAAGAAGCTCGCTGCATCTATAGTGAACCTGAGCTCACACGTCATTACATGTAGGTGCTGATGAAACCTTTGAAGCCAGGTCAAGCACCAAGAACCAAATTCCTCGTGAAGGAATTGTTGTACGTGCCCAAAACTATCTATCATATTCTTACGAGGACAATCAGTCCTATCAAAGGCCACGACTCATCTGATGAGGAAATTGTTGGCATCATGAAGAATCTGGTATTCAACATAGTTCATGGCATTCCTGTCAATTATCACGATTTCTTCATGAGGACTATGGCAAATGTTGCACTGTCTCCGTTTGAGCTGAAGCCTTATGCACCTTGGATTATGAGATTCCTTAGGACAAGGTCTTCACTCAACTACAAAGTTGATTTCCAGAATCACCTCAGCTACTTGCCCCCAATTGAAGTCCTCAAGCAGACATATCCCTCAGTTCATCGAAAGGGCAAGGCACCAGCTGTAATAGATGAAGGCATTCGTCCATTGGATGATCAATTTCGCAAAGCTGCATCTTATTCCACCAACGATGACTCTGCCACACATGACTCTGCCAATGCACCCAAGTCCATTCCTCAAGCCACTGCTCCGCGCGTGATGATTGACCGTGCACTTCTGCTTAGTCTTCACCAGAAGGTGGATCGAAATCACAAATGTGTTAAGCGTCAGTTTGGTTCACTTCTTCACAACATGACTGCCACACACAATGCAGTGAAGAAAAACCATTACTACCTCCATCAAGTCTTCGGTCGCACCTAGGCAATCCTGTCACATCTGTATGGTGAAGAAGATCTGAAGAAAATGGGTCTCAATGAAGATTTTGACTAGTCTGCACCTCTACCGAAGAAATTCAAGAAAGTCAAGGTTCCTTCTTTGGTGGCCAGCTCATATTCTTCATCGCGCGACACTGATGAAAATGAAGACTTGGACGACACTGCGGCAGGCCCTACTATGACAAATGACCCCAACAACGCTGGCGCTCCTTCATCAACTTGATATTCTTCAGGGGCGTTAGTCCTCATATTCGATCCTTTTGATCATTTGATGACAAAGGGGGAGAATTTTGAGTTAGTCTTCAAGCGGGTCTTTCTATATGGGCGTTTTTTTGTTAAGTTACAACTCTCGTTCTTCTGAGACTTTATTGGATCGAGTTGTAAACTTAAACCCGATGGTGCTCTGATACTTTTGATATGTTTTGCTGCATGCTTATTCCTCATATATGCTAATGCACGCATGTTGAATTACATCAGTCACCATATTTCATCATGCATTTCAAATTCTTCTCTGTTATATGTCAAATGCATGTATGAATTACAAGATATAGGGGGAGATCTCCATGATTCAACTCTTCAAGTGTGCATTGCTTCAAAAGCAAATTCCTCACTATGCACATCTTCAGGGGGAGTTCTTCTATATCTTGCAATCAAATTCCTCAATATCAGTAGTTACACTTCATATGTTTATCCCCGTTGAAAACTTAACCTATATTGTCATCGATCACCAAAAAGGGGGAGATTGTAAGTGCATCTAGTGCCCCTTAGTGATTTTGGTGTATTGAAGACTTATAGGTTAAGGGACTAATGCGTTTGTGAGTATACACAGGTCTATAAGTCTATGAGGAGCTTGATATTTACGAAGAAAGTCAACCCCTAAAAATGAAGTTCTTCAACTGAAGACTTTGGATCACTGAAGACTTTCTGAAGACTTTGAAAGTGAAGAAATTGGTGTGACCTTGAAGACTTGGTATTCGTTCGAGGAACATGAAGCATGAAGACTTTTGTTTTCGTAGTTTCATTTTCTCTTTCTTGAGTCATAGGAAACACCGTACTGTTAAAGGGGATCGAGGAAATACTAAGGAAAATTTCCACGTGACGCTCAACTCAAAATCCTACACCTACCAATCCCTTCGAGTGAAGCCATTGGAAATCTCATATAGTTCAGTCAATTTCTTCAGTAACAAAGACGAAGTTCTTCTGGTCTCTGAGGAATTTGTCTTGACTGAGGAGTTAGGAATTCGCCAGTGCGGATTGCCTACACAGTGAGGAACATGATAGCCCTGAGGATTTTGCTACTCAAAATTCCGACCGTTGCTGTGTTGTGCGCCAGCTGTCCCAAAATATCTATCCACCTAACGGTCATATCATTGAAGGGCATTTATGACTTATCATGTCGGGCTGCTCCCTTGGCTATAAATAGCCGCCCCCTACAACCACTAGTTGGTTGGCTGCTCCGAGAGAAACTGACACTTGTCATTTGAGAGCAACCCATCCTCCCAGGACTTTGAGCAAAAATCATAAAGTGAGGAAAAACCCAAAACCCAAACACCTACAAACCCCAAGTGATTGAGCATCACTGAAGAGATTGATCCTGCGTGGATCCGATGCTTGTTACCTTTGAAGACTGTGCTTCTTCCAGATAGTTAGGCGTCATGGTCTAGAGCATCCAAGAGGAATTGTGGATCACCGAGTGACCGAGTTTGTGAAGGTTTGGAAGTCGCCTGAAGACTTACCACGAGTGATTGGACAAGGTCTTTGTGACCTTAGTTCAAGGAGAATACGGTACGGTGAGGACTGGGTGTCCTGAGCTGCGTGTTCAGGACTGGGTGTCCGGGACTGTGTGTCCTCGAGTTTAAATACTCAGCCGCTCCAACCAGACATACAACTGAGACAGCAGTTGGAACTGGTCTACCAAATCATTGTCTTCACCAAGCTTACTGGTTCTATTTCCTCAACTCTTCCATTTCCTCATAACTGTGTTGTGTGCTTGTTCATATCTGTGTTTGAAGACTTTGACTGAAAACTTTCTCAATTTCCTCATTTCAATTTCTTCAGTCTGTTTGTCTTCATTGTGTGTTATCCTGTGCTTACGCTTCTGTACTCTGTGCCTGTCTTCATTTCATCATGATGACTATGCTTGTATTCTGTTATGTTTACTTTTGAGTACTCATTCCGCTGCTAGCAGTTCTTCGTTAAGGAATTTCCTCACCAGCAAATTCCTCAGTGAAGAATTTCATAAAAA
Organism: Triticum aestivum; assembly: GCF_018294505.1. Taxonomy (NCBI): domain Eukaryota; kingdom Viridiplantae; phylum Streptophyta; class Magnoliopsida; order Poales; family Poaceae; genus Triticum; species Triticum aestivum. Next base: position 321,943,613 of record NC_057803.1, on the reverse strand, counting down.
TCTCCTATTCACCCCCCCTCTAGTCGATATAACACACTTTCAGGTATATCTTTAGATCTTGCAATCGAGTCTTTTAGTTTCTTGTTTTATCACTAGTTTAGTTTATAGAAGAAAACTACAAAAAATGGAATTGAGTTTGTCTCATACGCTTCACCTTTTTAATATCTTTCGTGAGTATGATGGAAAGGATAATTATGCTCAAGTGCTAGAAGAAGAAATCTAAAAAATGTTTGGCACTAAATACGTGAATGATGAGCATGATTGCAATGTTGTTAGTATGAATTCTTTGAATATCCATGATGCTAATGATGATTGCACTAGTTATGATAAAATTGCCTCCTATAAACATGTCAATTTTTGTGGAGTAGACTGGGTTTGCAAGTACACACCAAATAGGGAAGATAGATATTGCAAGAGGCATAAGTGTTTAGAAACTAAATTGTTGCAAGAAAGTCTTGATGTGAGTGCTGAAAATTTAAAATATCTTTACCGTACTTGTGAACTTTGCAATGAACATGGTCATTTAAATATGAAATGCAAATTTTTTCATGACCGAATCGTGTACAAAAATTGTGATGACTTGATTTCCCTTGCGCATTACAATGAACTAAGTTTGCTTTTGGGTTATGAAGAATTGAAACGTCAAACTAAGCATATTCTAGAATATAACCTTGAGAAATTCCTTGATATTGGTCTAGAGAAGGTTTATATGTATTGTGCGGTGAATTGCATTGAAAATCCTTATATTGCCAACTACATAAAGAAAAGAAAACAAATAGAAGATGAAGAGAATACTAATGAAAGGGAAGAGACTTCCCAATATCCTCCTATTATTTCTTATGATGAATCAGGTAACGAGGAGGAGCCTCCTATTCAACCAATCTCATTAATAAAGAGCTCCAAAAAGAGGATTAAACCCACACATGATGTGGTGAAGAAGAAGAAAAGAAAAAGGAAGAGAGGTAAAAAGATATCTCTCTCAAATAATGCTGCTCCTATTACTATTGTGCCTCATGAAAATATAATTGTGGAAGATAATGATACTTCTTATGATCTTGAAAATCTTTTTGGCACTTGCTTGGAAGAATATAATAATTGCTATACTATTGGTGCTATCCATGCTATTAATGATGAGAGTGATTATGCTTATGATACGAAAAGGCCCAAGCTTGGGGAAGCTATGTTTGATTAGGATGACATATTTGAGAATATATTTGCTGTAATTAATGTTTGTCCCAAGCTTGGGGATGCTACGCTTAATGAAGATTATATTTTTAGTCTCCCAAGTTTTGATATGCAAATTCATAATGATAATAAAATGCCTCCTACTTATGATAATTATTGTGATGATACATATGCTATAAAAAGTAGTGAGGATTATATTTATAAAACTTGTCATGATTATGGTTACCCCTTTTCTGAACATTACTCTTTTAGTGTGGAAACAATTTATAGTATTCTAGTTTCCTATGATACTCCCACTATCCCGAATGAGAAGAATTTTGCCTATGTGGAGAGTAATAAAATTTATATGCTTGTAGATCATGAAGAGAATGCTTTAGGTGATGGTTATATTGTTGAATTCATTCATGATTCTACTGAAAATTATTATGAGGGAGGAATATATGCTTGTAGGAATTACAATAATATCAAGTTTCCTCTCTATGTGCTTAAAGTTTTGAAGTTATGCCTGTTTTACCTTCCTATGCAAGTTGATTCTTGTTCCCACTAGTTGTTTGCTCACAAAATCCCTATGCATAGGAAGTATGTTAGACTTAAATATGCTAGTCATATTCTTCATGATGCTCTCTTTATGTTTCAATTCTTATCTTTTATGTGAGCATCGTTGAAATCATCATGCCTAGCTAGGGGCGTTAAACGATAGCGCTTGTTGGGAGGCAACCCAATTTTATTTTTGTTCCTGTTTAGTAATAAATAATTCATATAGCCTCTGTTTAGATGTGGTTTTATGCTTTTAATTAGTGTTTGTGCCAAGTATAACCTTTGGGAAGACTTGGGGAAAGTCTTGTTGATCATGCTGTAAAAAACAGAAACTTTAGCGCTCACGAGAATTGTTTCCATTTTTATTTGGAGAGTTCTATTTAGTTAATTCTTTTTGAAGATTATCAATAGATAAATTCCTCAGGTCCATAAATTTATTTGAGAATTTTATGAGTTCCATAAGTATACGTTTGATCCAGATTAGTGCAGACTATTCTGTTTTTGACAGATTCTGTTTTTCATGTGTTATTTACTTATTTTGATGAATCTATGGCTAGTAACAGAGTTTATAAACCATAGAGAAGTTGGAATACAGTAGTTTTAAAACCAATATAAATAAAGAATGAGTTCATTACATTACCTTGAAGTGGTGATTTATTTTCTTATACTAACGGAGCTTACGAGTTTTCTACTTTAAATTTTGTGTTGTGAAGTTTTCAAGTTTTGGGTAAGGATTCGATGGACTATGGAACAAGGAGTGGAAAGAACCTAAGCTTGGGGATTCCCATGGCACCCCAAGGTAAAATTCAAGGACAAACAAGAGCCTAAGCTTGGGGATGCCCCGGAAGGCATCTCCTCTTTCGTCTTCGTTCATCGGTAACTTTACTTGGAGCTATATTTTTATTCGCCACATGATATGTGTTTTGCTTGGAGCGTCAATTTATTTTGTTAGGATTTGCTTGCTGTTATTTAGAACAATGTTTTGCATCTTTTATTCCAATAAAAGTGGCATTGATAGCCTTTACTATGCCTATGTAAGAAGTCCACATGTTGCTGTTTGAAAACAGAAAGTTTACCGCTGTTGCAATAATTCCCTAGAAAAGTCAGAATGTGATAAAATGTTGAAACCTTTTGCATATTAAGCTCGGATAAATTTACTACAGTGGGAATTTTCTTTCATATTTTTGGAGCTAGGGAAGTATGGATGTTGCAGCATTCTTTACAGACTATCCTGTTTAGGCAGATTGCTGTTATGTTTGCATTGTTTGCATATGTTTGCTTCTTTAATGATTCTATTTGAGGATAGGACTATTAAATATGCAGAGGAATTTAGTATGCAATGTTGAATAATAATTTTAGTGATTTTCTACAGTAGAGTATGATAAGGTTTTGCAATGGTTTATACTAACTTATCTCACGAGTCCTTGTTGAGTTTTGCGTGGATGAAGCTTTTGAGATTTAAGGAGACCGTGATATGAGAGGAATTAAGGAGACACAAAAGCTCAAGATTGGGGATGCCCAAGGCACCCCAATATAATATTTCAAGAAGTCTCAAGCATCTAAGCTTGGGGATGCCCCGGTTGGCATCCCACCTTTCTTCTTCAACAATTATCGGTTAGTATCGGTTGATCCTAAGTTTTTGCTTCTTCACATGATGTTTGCTATTCTTAGATATAATTTTATTTTTCTTTGCTTGATGTTTGAATATAATACCAAGATATTAAATTATTAAATGTTAGAGAGTCTTCACATAGTTTCATAATTATTCGACTACTCATTGATCTTCACTTATATCTTTCGGAGTAGTTTGTCATTTGCTCTAGTGCTTCACTTATATCTTTTAGAGCATGGTCATAGTTTTTATTTTGAAGAAATAGATGAACTCTCATGCTTCACTTATATTATTTTGAGAGTCTTAAATAGCATGGTAATTTTCTTAAAATCCTAATATTCTAGGTATTCAAGAATAATAAAATTCTCTTATGAGTGTGATGAATACTAAGAGAAGTTTGATACTTGATGATTGTTTTGAGATATGAGGATGGTGATATTAGAGTCATGATAGTTGAGTAGTTGTGAATTTAAAGAATACTTGTGTTAAAGTTTGTGATTCCCATAGCATGCACGTATGGTGAACCGTTATGTGATGAAGTCGGAGCATCATTTATTTATTGATTGTCTTCCTTATGAGTGGCGGTCAGGGACGAGCGATGGTCTTTTCCTACCAATCTATCCCCCTAGGAGCATGCGCGTAATACTTTGATTTGATAACTTGTAGATTTTTGCAGTAAGTATATGAGTTCTTTATGACTAATGTTGAGTCCATGGATTATACGCACTCTCACCCTTCCACCATTGCTAGCCTCTCTAGTACCGCAACTTTCGCCGGTACCATAAACCCACCATATACCTTCCTCAAAACAGCCACCATACCTACCTATTATGGCATTTCCATAGCCATTCCGAGATATATTGACATGCAACTTTCCACCATTCCGTTCATCATGACACATTCATCATTGTCATATTGCTAGCATGATGATGTAGTTAACATAGTATTTGTGGCAAAGCCACTGTTCATAATTCTTTCACACATGTCACTCTTGATTCATTGCATATCCCGATACACCGCCGGAGGCATTCATATAGAGTCATACTTTGTTCTAGTATCGAGTTGTAATCATTGAGTTGTAAATAAATAGAAGTGTGATGATCATCATTCAATAGAGCATTGTCCCAAAAAAAGGCCAAAAAAAGAAAGGCCAAAGAAAAAAAAGGGGCCCAAAAAAAGAAAATAAATAAAAAGGGGCAATGCTACTATCCTTTTTCCACACTTGTGCTTCAAAGTAGCACCTTGATATAGCGAGTCTCATATATTCTGCTTCAAAGTAGCACCATGTTCTTCATATAGAGAGTCTCATATGTTGTCACTTTCATATACTAGTGGGAATTTTACATTATAGAACTTGGCTTGTATATTCCAATGATGGGCTTCCTCAAATTGCCCTAGGTCTTCGTGAGCAAGCAAGTTGGATGCACACCCACTAGTTTCTTTTGTTGAGCTTTCATACACTTATAGCTCTAGTGCATCCGTTGCATGGCAATCCCTACTCACTCACATTGATATCTATTGATGGGCATCTCCATAGCCCGTTGATACGCCTACTTGATGTGAGACTATCTTCTCCTTTTTGTCTTCTCCACAACCACCATTCTATTCCACCTATAGTGCTATGTCCATGGCTCACGCTCATGTATTGCGTGAAGATTGAAAAAGTTTGAGAACATCAAAAGTATGAAACAATTGCTTGGCTTGTCATCGGGGTTGTGCGTGATTTAAATTTGTTGTGTGGTGAAGATGGAGCATAGCCAGACTATATGATTTTGTAGGGATAGCTTTCTTTGGCCATGTTATTTTGAGAAGACATAATTGCTTTGTTAGTATGCTTGAAGTATTATTATTCTTATGTCAATATGAACTTTTGTCTTGAATCTTATGGATCTGAATATTCATGCCACAATTAAGAAGAATTACATTGAAATTATGCCAAGTAGTACTCCGCATCAAAAATTCTCTTTTTATCATTTACCTACTCGAGGACGAGCAGGAATTAAGCTTGGGGATGCTTGATACGTCTGCAACGTATCTATAATTTTTGATTGCTCCATGCTATATTATCTACTGTTTTGGGCAATATTGGGCTTTATTATCCACTTTTATATTAATTTTGGGACTAACCTATTAACTGGAGGCACAGCCCAGATTTGTTGTTTTATGCCTATTTCAGTGTTTTGAAGAAAAGGAATATCAAACGGAGTCGAAACGGAACGAAATCAACTGGAGAAGTTATTTTTGGAAGGAAACACACCCGATGGACTTGGACCCCACGTAAAGGAAGGAACTAGGTGCTCACGAGGGTGGGGGCACCCCCCCCTAGGGCGCGCCCCCCTGTCTCGTTGGACCCTCATGGCTCCCCTGACGTACCTCCTGCACCCATATATGCTTACGTGACCTAAAACTTCCAGAACGCAACATAGATCGGGACTTCCGCCGCCAGAAGCCTCCGTAGCCACCAAAAACCAATCTAGACCCGTTCCGGCACCCTGCCGGAGGGGGCAATCCTTCTCCGATGGCCATCTTCATCATCCCGACGCTCTCCATGACGAGGAGGGAGTAGTTCTCCCTCGGGGCTGAGGGTATGTACCATTAGCTATGTGTTTGATCTCTCTCTCTCTCTCGTGTTCTTGAGATGATACGATCTTGATGTATCGTGAGCTTTGCTATTATAGTTGGATCTTATGTTTCTCCTCCCCCTCTTCTCTCTTGTAATGAACTGAGTTTCCCCTTTTGAAGTAATCTTATCGGATTGAGTCTTTAAATATTTGAGAACACTTGATGCATGTCTTGCCGTGGATATCTGTGGTGACAATGGGATACCACGTGCCACTTGATGTATGTCTTGGTGATCAACTTGCGGGTTTCGTGACATTGAGAACCTATGCATAGGGGTTGGCACACGTTTTCGTCATGATTCTCCGGTAGAACTTTGGGGCACTCTTTGAGGTCCTTTGTGTTGGTTGAATAGATGAATCTGAGATTGTGTGATGCATATCGTATAATCATACCCATGGATACTTGAGGTGACATTGGAGTATCTAGGTGACATTAGGGTTTTGGTTGATTTGTGTCTTAAGGTGTTATTCTAGTACGAACTCTAGGGCTGTCTGTGACACTTATAGGAATAGCCCAACGGATTGATTGGAAAGAATAACTTTGAGGTGGTTTCGTACCCTACCATAATCTCTTCGTTCGTTCTCCGCTATTAGTGACTTTGGAGTGACTCTTTGTTCCATGTTGAGGGATAGTTATGTGATCCAATTATGTTAGTATTGTTGAGAGGACTTACACTAGTGAAATTATGAACCCTAGGCCTTGTTTCCTAGCATTGTAATACCGTTTATGCTCACTTTTATCACTTGTTACCTTGTTGTTTTTATTATTTCAGATTACAAAAATCTTTATCTACTATCCATATACCACTTGTTTCACCATCTCTTCGCCGAACTAGTGCACCTATACAATTTACCGTTGTATTGGGTGTGTTGGGGACACAAGAGACTCTTTGTTATTTGGTTGCAGGGTTGCTTGAGAGAGACCATCTTCATCCTATGCCTCCTACGGATTGATAAACCTTAGGTCATCCACTTGAGGGAAATTTGCTACTGTCCTACAAACCTCTGCACTTGGAGGCCCAACAACGTCTACAAGAAGAAGGTTGTGTAGTAGACATCAAACATCGTGAGGAAGAATTACCTAGTAAGGATGAAATTATTGGTCTTGCTTCTATTGCCGTACCTCCTAGTGATCCTTTAGAACACTATTTGCTAGACCATGAAAATGATATGTTTATGAATGAAAGAAGGGAAATAGACGAAGTATTCTTTAAACAGGAACCTATTCTGCAACATAATTTGCCTGTTGAAATTTTAGGGGATCCTCCTCCACCCAAGGGTGATCCCGTGTTTGAGCTTAAACATGTGCCTGATAATCTTAAATATGCTTATCTTGATTAAAAGAAGATATATCCTGTTATTATTAGTGCTAACCTTTCAGAGCATGAAGAAGAAAGATTATTGAAAACTCTGAAGAAGCATCGTGCTGCTATTGGATATACTCTTGATGATCTTAAGGGCATTAGTCCCACTCTATGTCAACATAAAATAAATTTGGAAGCAGATGCCAAACCAGTTCGTGATCCTCAACGACGTCTGAATCCTAAAATGAAAGAAGTGGTAAGAAAAGAAATACTCAAGCTTCTGGAGGCAGGTATAATTTATCCCGTTGTTGATAGTGAGTAGGTAAGGCCTGTCCATTGTGTCCCTAAGAAGGGAGGTATTACTGTTGTTCCTAATGATAAAGGTGAATTGATTCCACAAAGAATTATCACATGTTATAGGATGGTAATTGATTTCTGCAAATTAAACAAGGCTACTAAGAAAGATCATTACGCCTTACCTTTTATTGATCAAATGCTAGAAATATGATGCAAACATACACACTATTGCTTTCTAGATGGTTATTCTGGATTCTCTCAAATACCTGTGTCGGCTAGAGATCAATCAAAGACTACTTTTACATGCCCTTTTGGTACTTTTGCTTATAGACGTATGCCTTTTGGTTTATGTAATGCACCTGCTACCTTTCAAAGATGCATGATGGCTATATTCTCTGACTTTTATGAAAAGATTTGTGAGGTTTTCATGGACGATTTTTCTGTCTATGGTTCCTCTTTTAATGATTGCTTGAGAAATCTTGATGAAGTTTTGCAGAGATGTGAAGAAACTAATCTTGTCTTGAATTGGGAAAAGTGCCACTTTATGGTTAATGAAGGTATTGTCTTGGGGCACAAAGTTTCTGAAAGAGGTATTGAAGTTGATAAAGCCAAGGTTGATGCTATTGAAAAGATGCCATGTCCCAAGGACATCAAAGGTATAAGAAGTTTCCTTAGTCACGCCAGATTTTATAGGAGGTTCATTAAGGACTTCTCAAAAATTTCTCGGCCTCTGACTAATTTATTGCAAAAAGATATACCATTTGTCTTTGATGATGATTGTGTAGAAGCATTTGAAATACTTAAGAAAGCATTAGTCTCTGCACCTGTTGTTCAGCCACCTGATTGGAATTTACCCTTTGAAATTATGTGTGATGCTAGTGATTATGCTGTAGGTGCTGTTCTAGGGCAAAGAGTTGATAAGAAATTAAATGTTATTTATTATGCTAGTAAGACTCTAGACAATGCTCAAAGAAATTATGCTACTACTGAAAAAGAGCTTTTAGCAGTTGTATTTGCTTGTGATAAGTTCAGATCTTATATTGTTGATTCTAAAGTAACTATTCACACTGATCATGCTGCTATTAAATATCTTATGGAAAAGAAAGATGCTAAACCTAGACTTATTAGATGGGTTCTCTTGCTACAAGAATTTGATTTGAATATTGTTGATAGAAAGGGAGCTAAGAACTCCGTTGCAGACAACTTGTCTAGGTTAGAGAATGTTCTTGATGACCCACTACCTATTAATGATGACTTTCCTGATGAACAATTAAATGTTATAAGTACTTCTCGTAGTACTCCATGGTATGCTGATTATGCTAATTATATTGTTGCTAAGTTTATACCACCTAGCTTCACATACCAGCAAAAGAAAAAGTTTTTCTATGATTTAAGACATTACTTTTGGGATGATCCACATCTTTATAAAGAAGGAGTAGATGGTGTTATTAGACATTGTGTACCTGAGCATGAACAGGAACAGATCCTACGCAAGTGTCATTCCGAGTCTTATGGAGGACACCACGCTGGAGATAGAACTGCACATAAGGTATTGCAATCTGGTTTTTATTGGCCTACTCTCTTCAAGGATGCCCGTAAGTTTGTCTTGTCTTGTGATGAATGTCGAAGAATTGGTAATATTAGTAGACGTCAAGAAATGCCTATGAATTATTCTCTTGTTATTGAACCGTTTGATGTTTGGGGCTTTGATTATATGGGACCTTTTCCTGCCTCTAATGGATACACACAAATTTTAGTTGTTGTTGATTACGTTACTAAGTGGGTAGAAGCTATTCCAACTAGTAGTGTTGATCATAACACTTCTATTAAAATGCTTAAAAAGTTATTTTTCCGAGGTTTGGAGTCCCTAGATATTTAATGACTGATGGTGGTTCACACTTTATTCATGGTGCTTTCCGTAAAATGCTTGCTCAATATGATGTTAATCATAGAATTGCATCTCCTTATCACCCTCAGTCTAGTGGTCAAGTAGAGTTGAGAAATAGAGAGCTCAAATTAATTTTGCAAAAGACTGTCAATAGGTCTAGAAAGAATTGTTCTAAGAAACTTGATGATGCATTATGGGCTTATAGAACTGCATACAAAAATCCCATGGGTATGTCTTCGTATAAAATGGTTTATGGAAAAGCATGTCACTTACCTCTCGAACTAGAACATGAGGCATATTGGGCTATTACAGATCTCGACTACGATTTTAAACTTGCCGGTGAGAAGAGGTTATTTGATATTAGCTCACTTGATGAATGGAGAACCCAAGCTTATGAAAATGCAAGTTGTTTAAAGAAAAAGTTAAAAGATGGCATGACAAAAGGATACAAAAGCGTGACTTTAATGTAGGTGATTATGTATTGCTATACAACTCTCGTTTAAGATTTTTTGCATGAAAACTTATCTCGAAATGGGAAGGCCCCTACGTCATCGAAGAGGTCTATCGTTCCGGTGCCATAAAAATCAACAACTTCGAGGGCACAAATCCAAAGGTGGTAAACGGTCAAAGAATCAAACATTATATCTCATGTAATCCCATAAATGTTGAAACCAATATTATTGAAACCGTAACCCCGGAGGAATACATAAGGGACACTTTCCGGAACGTTTCAGACTCCGAAAAGGAATAGGTATGTGGTACGGTAAGTAAACCAACTCCAAAACAATTTTTAAGGCAATATCTCTCTGTTTTGGAATATTTAGAAAAATAGAAAAATAAGTAGTAGTCCAGGAAGGACATGAGGGCCCCACGAGGGTGGTGGGTGCGCCCTACCCCCCTGGGCGCGCCCCCCTACCTCATGAGCACCTCGTGTACCTTCCGGACTCCGTTTTCTTGCACGATACGTATTTTGGTCGGTAAAAATTCACTATATATTCTCTCGAAGGTTTTGACTCCCGTATCACGCAAATGTCCTCTGTTTTTGTTTTCGAGCTGTTGCTGCTGCAGATTAGAGAAAGATGTCTTCTCAAGAGTCAATCGGGGAGAGCCGGGTATCTAATCCGGCACCGGAACCAAGGGCAAACAGCGACGCTGACCACTTTGGGCCAGCAACGGAGGAAGAGATGGAGGCTGACTTGATGAGAGTAGATGCCATGGAGGATCAAGAAGTCACCTCTCGCCTCTAAGCTGGGTTCACGATGGGGGAACCACAGAGCTCAGCTATTCCAAACTCGGTTATCCCTTCTAATGTTAGATTTCTTTCTTATGAAAATATGAAGAGGAGTGTCACTTGTTCTCCCGCAGCTATGCAACACCCTTGGGTGCAGGGAGCTTTAGCTGACACAGGAAAGCTTCGTAAGGAAATAATGGACCTGAAATAGGAAGTCATTAAGCTCGAGGAGGAGAACCGCATCCTGAGGGGAATCATCGCCAAGAATATTACACCGACAACAAGGAAGGAGACATAATCACATGGGTATGGGCACTCCCCTTGGCAACTGCCAAGCTTAGGGGAGGTGCCCCGGTATCGTATCACAATCACAACTCCTACCTTTACCGTTTTTCTTAGTTCGATCTTATTAGTAGTATCTTGATCTAGTAGAATAAAGTTTATGGCATGATCTAGTTTCGAGTTTTGCTTTATGATCTCTCTATGTAATCGAGTTCGAGAGCTGTATATATTAAAGATTAGTGTTGAGTCAAGGGCTTGATTATTTTGCCATGATCTTGGGTGAATAAAAGAAAAGAGAAAAATAATAAAAAGAAACAAAAAGTTCATATTGATCTTATTGAGAGTAATGACTTCACATAGAAAGAGTATGATGATTAAAAGTTGTTGGGAGTTGGCAGACATAGCTTTGGTCATTGTTGCAATTAATAGGAAGTAATAAGGAAAGAGAGGTTTTCACATATAGATATATTATCATTGACATGTTTTATGATTTGGAGCACTCATTAAAATATGACATGCTAAAGAGTTGATGTTGCACAAGGAAGACAACGTAATGAGTTATGTCTTTCTTATATCTAAGATAAAGTATGTTGTCATGGATCCTCTAACTCGTTGAGCTTGCCTTTCCCCCTCATGCTAGCCAAATTCTCAGCACCAAGTAGAAATACTACTTGTGCTTCCAAATACCCTTAAACTAGTTTTGCCATGAGAGTCAACCATATCTACCTATGGATTGAGTAAGATCCTTCAAGTAAGTTGTCATTGGTGCAAAGCAATAAAAATTGCTCTAAATATGTATGATTGATTGCTGTGGGAGAAATAAGCTTTATACGATCTTGTGATGTGGAAGTAATAAAAGTGACGGACTGCATAATAAAGGTTCATATCACAAGGGGCAATATAAAGTGATGTTCTTTTGCATTGAGATTTTATGCATCCAACCATAAAAGCGCATGGCAACCTCTGCTTCCCTCTGTGAAGGGCCTATCTTCTATTATTATCTTCTACCTTATGCAAGAGTCATGGTGATCTTCACCTTTTCTTTTTCATTTTATCCTTTGGCAAGCTCAGCATGTTGGAAAGAACATGATATATATATATATATATATATATATATCTAATTGGATGTAGGGGAGCATGAACCATTATTGTTGACATTACCCTTGAGGTAAAAGGTTGTGGGGCAAAACTATAAGCCCCTATCTTTCTCTATGTCCGATTAAAACTCCTTAACCACAAGTATTGCGTGAGTGTTAGCAATTATGGAGGACTAAATGATAGTTGAGTATGTGAACTTGCTTTTTAGCTCTGACATAGACTCTTTCCCATGTTATGATAAATTGCAATTGCTTCAATGACTGAGATTATAGTTTGTCGGAGCCCAATAAGGTTTATGATTTATACTTTTGCATTGTGAATAGATCATCACTTGAACATAAGTAATCATATGAAAAAATCTATATATGTTGCTGTTATGAGAATAATCATGATGCCTTCATGTCCGTATTTTATTTTTATCGACGCCTCTACCTCTAAACATGAGGACATATTTATTGTTATCAGCTTTTCGCTTGAGGACAAGCGAGGTCTAAGCTTGGGGGAGTTGATACGTCCATTTTGAATCATGCTTTTATATCCATATTTATTGCATTATGGACTGTTATTTCACTTTATCTCACAATACTTATGGCTATTCTCTCTTATTTTACAAGGTTTACATAAGGAGGGAGAATGCCGGCAGCTGGAATTCTGGGCTGGAAAAGGAGCAAATATTAGAGACCTATTCCGCGCAACTCCAAAAGTCCTGAAACTTCACGGAACATCTTAAAATAAATAAAGAAAAATCCTCGCCAAAGATGAAGGCCAGGGGGGCCACACCCTTCTCATGAGGGTGGGGGCGCCCCCCCCCTAGGGCGTGCCCCCCTATCTCATGGGCCCCTGGTGGATCTCCGACGTCCATCTTCTCCTATATGAGGTCTTTCGATGAGAAAAAAATAAGAAGGAACCTTTCGGGACGAGACTCCGCCGCCACGAGGCGGAACCTTGGCGGATCCAATCTAGAGCTCCGGCAGAGCTGTTCTGTCGGGGATACTTCCCTTCAGGAGGGGGAAATCATCACCATCGTCATCACCAACGCTCCTCTCATCGGGAGAGGGCAATCTCCATCAACATCTTCACCAGCACCATCTCATCTCCAAACCCTAGTTCATCTCTTGTATCCAATTCTTGTCTCAAAGTCCGGGATTGGTGCTAGTAGGTTGCTAGTAGTGTTGATTACTCCTTGTAGTTGATGTTAATTGGTTTAATTGGTGGAAGATCATATGTTCAGATCCTATATGCATATTATTACCCCTCTGATTATGAACATGAATATGCTTTGTGAGTAATTACGTTTGTTCCTGAGGACAAGGGAGAAGTCTTGCTATGAGTAGTCATGTGAATTTGGTATTCGTTTGATATTTTGATAAGATGTATGTTGTCTAGCCTCTAGTGGTGTTATGTGAACATTGACTACATAACACTTCACCATTATTTGGGCCTAGAGGAAGGCATTGGGAAGTAATAAGTAGATGATGGGTTGCTAGAGTGACAAAAGCTTAAACCCTAGTTTATGTGTTGCTTTGTAAGGGGCTGATTTGGATCCACATGTTACATGCTATGGTTAGGTTTACCTTAATACTTTTGTTGTAGTTGCAGATGCTTGCAATAGAGGTTAATCATAAGTGGGATGCTTGTTCAAGTAAGAACAGCACCCAAGCACCGGTCCACCCACATATCAAATTATCAAAGTATCGAATGCGAATCATATGAACGTGATGAAAACTAGCTTGACGATATTCCCATGTGCCCTCAGGAGCGCTTTTCCTATTATAAGAGTTTGTTCCGGCTTGTCCATTGCTACAAAAGGATTGGGCCACCTTGCTACACTTTATTTACTTTTGTTACTTGTTGCTCGTTACAATCTATCTTATCAAAAAACTATCTGTTACCACTTATTTCAGTACTTGCAGAGAATACCTTGCTGAAAACCGCTTATCATTTCCTTCTGCTCCTCGTTGGGTTCGACACTCTTACTTATCGAAAGGACTACTATAGATCCCCTATACTTGTGGGTCATCACCTCATAGGTCAACCAGAGCAAGATCTGCACCAGAGTGGTACGGTAATCCAGTTCTGGAAGTCATGTTACTTGACCATAACGAACCTACGAACTATGAGGAAGCGATAATGAGCCCAGATTCCACAAAATGGCTTGAGGCCGTGAAATCTGATACGGGATCCATGTATGAGAACAAAGTGTGGACTTTGGTTGACTTGCCCGATGATCGGCAGGCCATCGAAAATAAATGGATCTTCAAGAAGAAGACAGACGCTGATGGTAATGTTACTGTCTACTAAGCTTGACTTGTTGCAAAGTTTTTAGACAAGTTCAAGGAGTTGACTACGATGAGACCTTCTCACCAGTAGCGATGCTTAAGTCTGTCCGAATCATGTTAGCTATTGCCGCATTTTATGATTATGAACAAATGGATGTAAAAACTGCATTCCTGAATGGATTTCTAGAAGAAGAGTTGTATATGATGCAACCTGAAGGTTTTATCGATCCAAATGGTGCTAACAAAGTGTGCAAGCTCCAGCGATCCATTTATGGACTGGTGCAAGCATCTTGGAGTTGGAATAAACGATTTGATAGTGTGATCAAAGAATATTGTTTTATACAGACTTTTGGAGAAGCCTGTATTTACAAGAAAGTGAGTGGGAGCTCTGTAGCATTTCTAATATTATATGTGGATGACATATTGTTGATTGGAAATGATATAGAATTTCTGGATAGCATAAAAGGATACTTGAACAAGAGTTTTTCAATGAAAGAACTCGGTGAAGCTGCTTACATATTGGGCATCAAGATCTATAGAGATAGATCAAGACGCTTAATTGGACTTTCACAAAGCACATACCTTGATAAAGTTTTGAAGAAGTTCAAAATGGATCAAGATAAGAAAGGATTCTTACCTGTGTTACAAGGTGTGAAGTTGAGTAAGACTCAATGCCCGACCACTGCAGAAGATAGAGAGAAAATGAAAAGTGTTCCCTATGCTTCAGCCATAGGCTCTATCATGTATGCAATGTTGTGTACCAGACATGATGTGTGCCTTGCTATTAGCCTAGCAGGGAGGTACCAAAGTAATCCAGGAGTGGATCACTGGACAGTGGTCAAGAACATCCTGAAGTACCTGAAAAGGACCAAGGATATGTTTCTCATTTATGGAGGTGAGAAAGAGCTCATCGTAAATGGTTACGTTGATGCAAGCTTTGACACTGATCCGACGATTCTAAATCGCAAAACGGATACGTGTTTATATTAAACGGTGGAGTTGTCAGTTGGAGCAGTTCTAAACAGAGCGTCGTGGCGGGATCTACATGTGAAGCGGAGTACATTGCTACTTCGGAAGCAGCAAATGAAGGAGTCTGGATGAAGGAGTTCATATCCGATCTAGGTGTCATACCTAGTGCATCGGGTCCAATGAAAATCTTTTGTGACAATACTGGTGCAATTGCCTTGGCAAAAGAATCCAGATTTCACAAGAGAACCAAGCACATCAAGAGACGCTTCAACTCCATCCGGGATCAAGTCCAGGTGGGAGACATAGAGATTTGCAAGATACATACGGATCTGAATCTTGCAGACCCATTGACTAAGCCTCTTCCACGAGCAAAACATGATCAGCACCAAGGCTCCATGGGTGTTAAAATCATTACTGTGTAATCTAGATTATTGACTCTAGTGCAAGTGGGAGACTGAAGGAAATATGCCCTAGAGGCAATAATAAAGTTATTATTTATTTCCTTATTTCATGATAAATGTTTATTATTCATGCTAGAATTGTATTAACCGGAAACATAATACATGTGTGAATACATAGACAAACATAATGTCACTAGTATGCCTCTACTTGACTAGCTCATTGATCAAAGATGGTTAAGTTTCCAAACCATAGACATGAGTTGTTATTTGATCAATGGGATCACATCATTAGGAGAATGATGTGATTGACTTGACCCATTCTGTTAGCTTAGCACTTGATCGTTTTTGTTTACTCTATTGCTTTCTTCATGACTTATACATGTTCTTATGACTATGAGATTATGCAACTCCCGAATACCAGAGAAACACTTTGTGTGCTGCCTAACATCACAACATAACTGGGTGATTATAAAGGTGCTCTATAGGTGTCTCCGATGGTACTAGTTGAGTTGGCATAGATCAAGATTAGGATTTGTCACTCTGGTTGTCGGAGAGGTATCTCTGGGCCCTCTCGGTAATGCACATCACTATAAGCCTTGCAATCAATGCAACTAATGAGTTAGTTACAAGATAGTGCATGACGAAACGAGTAAAGAGACTTGCTGGTAACGAGATTGAACTAGGTATTGGGATACCGACGATCGAATCTCGGGCAAGTAACATACCGATGACAAAGTGAACAACGTATAGTGTTATGCGGTTTGACCGATAAAGATCTTCGTAGAATATGTAGGAACCAATATGAGCATCCAGGTTCCGCTATTGGTTATTGACCGGAGACATGTCTCGGTCATGTCTACATAGTTCTCGAACCCGTAGGGTCCGCACGCTTAAAGTTCTATGACGATCAGTTTTATGAGTGTATATGTTTTGATGTACCGAAGGTAGTTCGGAGTCCCGGGTATGATCACGGACATGACGAGGAGTCTCGAAATGGTCGAGACATGAAGATTGATATATTGGAAGCCTACATTTGTACATCGGAAGAGTTCCGGGTAAAATCGGGATTTTACCAGAGTACCGGAGGGGTTACCGGAACCCCCCGGGGGCTAATGGGCCTTGTTGGGCCATAAGGGAAAGAGAGAGGGGCCGGCCTAGGGCAGGAAGCGCGCCTCCTCCCCTCTGTCTGAATTGGAATAGGAGAGGGGGGGCGGTGCCCCCCTTTCCTTCTCTTTCTCTCCCTTCCTTTCTCCCTCCTAGTAGGAGTAGGAAAGAGGAGAATCCTACTCCTACTAGGAGGAGGATTCCTCCTCCTGGCGCACCAACAAGGGTCAGCCGGCATCCCCCTTGCTCCTTTATATACAGGGGCAGGGGGCACCTCTAGACACACAAGTTGATCACAAAGATCTCTCCCGGCCGTGTGCGGTGCCCCCCTCCACCATAATCCACCTCGTTCATACTGTAGCGGTGATTAGGCGAAGCCCTGTCACGGTAGCTTCATCAACATCGCCATCACACTGTCGTGCTGTCAAAACTCTTCCGTGAGCTCTACTGGATCGTGAGTTCGTGGGACGTCACCGAGCTGAACGTGTGCTGAATGCGGAGGTCCCATATGTTTGGTATTGAGGATCGGTCAATCGTGAAGACGTACGACTACATCAACCGCGTTGTCATAATGCTTCCGCTTAACGGTCTGCAAGGGTACGTGGACAACACTCTCCCCTCTCGTTGCTATGCATCACCATGATCCTGCGTGTGCGTAGGATTTTTTTTGAAATTACTACGTTCCCCAACACCAAGTACTCCAAGGTGTCTCCAGAGTGGTACACATGCAAAAAGAGCAAACACAAAGGACACTCGAAAATACAATGGTTAGCGCACACAAGGTGTCCATCATGTAAGAATGAGTCTGTGTCGTAAGATTGTTCATGGCAAAGCGCATGAAGCTTATCAAGATGATATAGAATGATATGCAAAGCGTTCATGGGAGCAAAAACATTCGTTGTGCACACAAATGTGTTATGAATACGATCAATGCAACCACGGTGCAAAATGATGTCATAGAGAGACGATTTATCAATAGCATGAATATGGCAATGGATGCTCAAGATGAGTATGTGATCATGCAATTGATGATGGGTAATATGATCATGATGTATGAATATGCCATCAAGAAAGATCACAACAAATTTTCTAAGGAAATGCACAAGCTCATATATCATGGATGACATTGCAATACAAAATGCAACAAGGCAATCATAATGTGAGTCAATCCATGCATAAGATACAAATTTGTTATGGGTGGTGTTGTACCATAGCTCGATGTCGTGGCGCTCCTCAACTTGAAGGTGCATAGGGTCCATCTCCAATGTAGGTCCTCCATCCAATAGATGTATCATGTAGACAACAAGAAAGAGGCAACAATGAAAGAATGACCCATCCAATATGAGTATTTGAGAATGGCTCAAAGGGAATGAGTTCACCTTTAGGAGGATGTCGAAAATGTTGGTGCTGTGCATCATGTACGCCTTCACATGACCAAGGTGTTTCATGACGGTGCCACCTTGTGAATCCTTCAAAATGAAAGAACATGACAAACACTCGGAAAAACAAATTAGGGTAGCGGAAGTGCAAAACCTATCATTCGTGTGGTAAAATACCCAACAAGTGTATGCATCATGCTCATCATAAGAAAGGACAAGGGAGCATATCATAGTGTGGAAGCATATGATGCGAGAACAACCAAATAGAATAGGCACAATCAAGCAAGCATGCATCACAAGTAAAGTGTCCAAGTCTCCAAGATCAATAATCATGGATGCAACAATTGGAGGCAAGCGACAATGAACAAAATATATCATATGAGAGGCATGAACATATACGTCATAAACCTAAGAAATAGAGTAAGAATAGAACATGGGTGATGCGTCAAAGCAAGCAATCATAGCGATCATGTCAAGTAAGCTAGTAGTGCGAAGATGCAACATACTAGGAGGAATCATGGCAAGCATGTCATGGGTGCAAATAGTGTGCATGAATAATCCACATGACATAGCACAAGCATGAAAGGAGGATATGAGCAAAGTATCATCAATGTATTGGCGAGAGGCCATATGTAAATAGCAATGGGACATCATGACTCTCCCAACACAACAAGCAACAATAGCATGAGGCACATGATAAACATGGCAATAGCAACAAGGATCTCCACCAAGCATACAAATACACATAGGAGTAGTAAAATGGTGAATCATGGGTAGATGCAAGCAAGGGTCACAATTGCATGGCAAAATCATAGAAAGAGGCATAGCATGCAAAGGGAACAAGATATAATGGGCATAAAGTAACAAGTGATATATAGCCCATAGCCATGTGAGAGCCAAGTAGAAGAGATGCGCATAGTCATTGCACGAAGAGAACGATGGTAAGGATAGTTCACGGGATCCCAAGTCATCTTTGCTCTCAAGAGATCATTTCGTCAACTCATGGGATTGTGAGGTTGACGATTGTTCATGAGTACCTACACAAAACAAAGACAAAGGGAAAATTGTGTGTGCGTGGTAGATGTACACATCATCCATCATGATGCGCATGTGCTTGTGTTGGTTAGCACAAAATATCCAATGCTCAAATAAATGATATGCATGATATAGAAACATGTCATCCATCATGATAGGTTTGTTGTGATGTATAGCATAATGGAGACTCAAATTGGGCAATGCATCATGAGAAATATGTAGAGCATTGTTATGCGTGGAATGCATATGGTGTAAGCCATTATGATAATTATGCGAAGTATGGAATGCATCAAATCTTCTAATATGTATGAGGAAACTATGGGGGTCTCCTCATGAGCATTAATGGAAACATCTCTTGGAGAATATTGACAACATCCAAAACAAAGCATATTTGGAACAATGTGATCATGGCATGATATAGTAGATGAATTACGCAAATCATGTAAAGGAAGCATGGCAATATCATCACATGAAAAACAAAATCCAATGACCATCATCTCGTCTTCTATGCCATAAGTGCAAATGGGGTTTATTTTAATGGGGCATGCATAGTTAATACGTTGAGATTGAAATGATGCAATATGGGAGATCTCACTCATAGCATATGACAAGTTCAAAGGATTATCAAACATGATGTGACCAATAGAATTTTCACATGATATCCTATGGAGCATAGCATCACAACTAGGCAACTCAACATGCTCATCATCATATTCATCATAAATCGGTAAGTCATGACATGAAGAAGTCGCACTAGCATGAAGCATGGGAATAGGTGGATCAACATCATGCAAGCAATCATTGGTGAGATAGTCCACTAGTGGGACAAGAGAAGCACCATCACGTATGTTACCTTTAGAGCATCGCTCATGTGTTGTAGGTGAGGTGTCGAAGACCAAGTCGTGGTCATCTTCATCGTGATGGAACCATGTGGGTGGTGCATCTTCTTCCACCATGGCCATCATTGTCTCCATTGGAGGTATGGACTCGTCGAGGATAGGCATGTCGTCATGTAGGAGACCTAGCGCCAAAGAAGAAAACACACTCGATGTAGAGGTTAAGTCGTTAGAAATCATAGTGGCCTCACGTGCCGTGTCAACTACCTCACTCACTCCCTCTTGGATGCTCTCACTCATATGGTTGGTGGAGTCACTCAAATGGCTCTCAACCTCACATAGGATGTGTGGCATGCTCTCATGTGTGGGGCTAGTGGTGGTCACGCTCATCCTCTCATAGGAAATGCACTCAATGTCACATATGGTGGAGTCACTCATATCACTCATGGTGGGGTGTCTCTCCTCACATGGGAATTGGGGCATCTCGTCATATGTGGGTGTCGGAGAGATGTAGGTGCAAATGTCTCCATGCTCAATCATGTCGTGGTCGTAGCCGTGGATGAAGGCCGAAGATGCCACATCATCACTCTCCTTCGAGACCAAAGATAATGTCTCATGTGTGGTCTCGTAGCTTGACTCAGAGTATGAGTCCAATATGGGCGCCGTCTTCGTGTTGTTGAAGAGGTTCATGCTCGTCGCCGTGGTCGAAGGGGATGACCCTTGCTCGACCTTCTTGTCGCCGTCTTGTTGTAGGAGGACCATATGATGTGGCACCTCGTAGCTCGATTCCATGACCGAAGGGAATGTCCCATGCTCGGCCATCTTCCCTGAGGGGCTTCCTAAGATGGAAGTGTCGCCCTCGCTCGTAGGTGTTCGCCTTGTACTTGATGATGTCGATGTAGGCGAACTCACGGGAAGTAGGCGAAGATGCCGTACGTACAAAGGCGAAGATGCCTTGAGAACACTTGGCGAAGATGCCAAAGTGGTGGTGGTGGTAGCCGTAGCGTCCTCTTGGTGGTGCTCGTCTCGTGGTCTTTTCTTGTGCTCATGAAGTTTGGACTTGGCGTGAAGTAGTGCTTGTTGGGACTTGTGCATTTGCGCTTGTGGAGCATCTTCATGTTGATGATGTCGTTGTCGTGCTTGAGCTTGATGGCATTCGTCGTCGTCATGCACATGATGCTTGGAGGTGACTTGCCCTTCATGACGATGTGGATCACGAACGTGATGGTGGTCGCCATGGAGATGTGGACGTGGACGACTTGTGCTTGCATTTTTTGCGCTCCAAAGACTTGTGACTTGAACGTCGCCGCCTTGAGGATGATGAAGGGGGACAACGGTTGATCAAAAAGGTCTGAATCTCCTCCATCCTTGCATCTTGCTCCTCCTTGTGCGCAGAAAGCTTGTTGTCAATGTAGTCCCTTTTCCTTTCTTCGGAGTGACGAATGTCGATGGAGAGGTTCTCGATGCGCTCTCGCAATCTTGGTTGTGCGCCTTGCATTTGTCGTTGTAGATCGAAGATTGACGCTTTGGTGATGTAGTTGTTCACGCTGTTGTTGTTGTCGAAGACCGAAGATGAAATGCCTTGCCTATCCATCACTCCAAGAGAAAAATGTGAGTGGTAGAAACAGAAGAACGAATACCAGATGTACCTTGACCGAAGTTGAAAGTGGATCAATGATCACCCCAATGTGAACAAGGTGTTGGAAATATGCCCTAGAGGCAATAATAAATTAGTTATTATTATCTTATATTTCATTGTTCATGATAATCGTTTATTATCCATGCTAGAATTGTATTGATAGGAAACTCAGATACATGTGTGGATACATAGACAACACCATGTCCCTAGTAAGCCTCTAGTTGACTAGCTCGTTGATCAATAGATGGTTACGGTTTCCTAACCATGGACATTGGATGTCGTTGATAATAGGATCACATCATTAGGAGAATGATGTGATGGACAAGTGTCACATCCTTAGCTCTGGCCTGTTCTGTGATTGCTTCCATGTGTGCATCATGTCTATATTTCTGAAACTTGAACTGAGGAATTTTGGAAGCCTCAAAAACTTAAATAAAAGAGGGGCAAAAACCCTAGAAATCTCATTCATTGCTCCAAAATGCTCTTCTTAAATGTTTGATAATTTTTGGTAAGGGTTCTGGTCCCAACCAAAATATTGAACATTTTTAAGGAATTATTTTTGGGACTTTGGATTTAATTCATTAGCTATTTGAATTTGAATTATATTCATATAATTAGAATATAATTTCAAATACCCCTGAAATATTTTATAAGCTTTTGGAAAAATCCATCTAGCAATATAAAATATTCAGAGGAGTTTTTGGCATTGTTTGAATTATTTTTAATTCAAAACAGTGGCAAAAGAATTAAATAAAAGAAAAAAACAGAACAGAATTAAGTAAAACAGAGCAGAAAGCCTACCTGGCCTTACCCGTGCAGCCCACCAGAGCCGGCCCAGCTCCTGTGCTGGTCCAGCACTGTGCGGCCCAGCCCACCTCCTCCTCCCTGTCGCCTTCCTCCTCGCGCCAGTAGGCGGAGGAGGGACTCGGCGCACGCGCCCGAGCTCGCCACGCCACCACCCTGCTCGTCTGCTTCGCCTGAGGCCACCACGACGCCTCGCGCCTTCTCCTCGGCGCCGCCTCGACCCCTGGAACCCTCCCGCTCACTCCCTCGTCCCCATCTCTCCTCTGTTCCCTCTCTCTCGCCCGGACCGAACGGAGCCGCCGCCACCGACAAGCTTCCTCGCGGCCACCGCCACCCCTTCTCCTCCCCGACACGCTCCTGAGCTCCGCAGTGCCTCCCTCGACCTCCCCGTCGGCTCACGCGACCGGAGAAGCCCCGAAGCGCCGTCCCGACGTTTTCCCCCTCCTCGGCCACCGAGGACCGCCGCTGTCGATTCGCTGCCTCCGACGCCTCCCCGAGCTCCCCGAGGCCACCGTCGCAACCCCTGTGAGCTCCGCCACCGTTTCCCCCCTCTTTCCCTCTTCGTTTGATTGCCGTAGCCGTCGCCCCCTTGATGACCGAAACCCGCCGCCGCCTGTGATCGCCGCCGACGTGCCTCCGGCCACCTAGTGGCCCGGCTGTCGTGCTCAGCTTCCTCCCCGCGCTGCCTAGAGCACGTAGGTGCCTCGCACGAGCCTCCCCGGCCACCGTAGCGTCGACCCCGAGCTCGCCCGAGCTCCGGCGACCGCCACGGTCGATGCCGGTGACGACTCCGGCCATCTTAGGCCCAGCCGCTGCCACTACTCGACGCGGACGAGTGCCTGCGTCACGTAGACGCCCTCCGCCCGCCATTTGGTCGCCGGAGGAGGGAAACCGCACCCCTCCGCCGTCTCTGGCTCCGCCAGCGACGAGCCGCGGGTCAACTCCGGCGAGTTGACCCAGGTTTGACCTTCCCCGTGTGTCACTGACGTGTGGGCCACCCCCCCCTGACATTTTAGTTAGTATTAGTTTAACACTAATTAACCTAGGTTAGTTAGCTGATTAGTCGCTGACCAGTGGGCCCCGGCCCCACAAACAGTTTAGTTAGAATTAACTTAAGGCTAATTAACTTGGTTAATTAGTTGTGTCACTGACCAGTGGACCCCATTGGTCAGTTTGACCCGGACCAGCCCCCGTTGACTCTGCTGAGGTCAGAATGACGTCATGCTGACGCAATATTCCTTTTCTGGAATTTAGTTTATTTTATAATAATCAGGAAATTCCAGAAAATGCCTAAAACTTCTAAAATTCATAGAAATTCAACCGTAGCTCCAAATTAAATAATTTATATATGAAAAATTATCAGAAAAATTCAAGGAATCCATCTGTACCATTTTCATGCATGTTAGAACAACTTATAGCTGCTGTTTAGCACAAATCAATTAAATGGCATTTGAATAATCACATATGGAGTTTGAATTTGAATATTATATTCAAACCAACTTCATTTAATCTGTTGCTAGTTGCATTAGCTCAAAACACATTCATATTGCCATGTCATGAGCATGCATCATATTGTGCATTGCATTGATTGTGTCTTTCCTCAGTTGCCGGTGATTGCCCCCTTTCGATAGACGTGATACCGATGATGTGATCGTTGACACTGATGAAGACTCAATGTTATCTTCAGAAGTGCCAGGCAAGCAAAACCCCCTTGTTCATTCCGATACAATCCTACTCTCTCGCTCCTGCTCTCTATTACTGCATTAGGACAACAACGATTCAACTATTACCTGCTGCGGTAGCTGAACCCTTTTATCCTCTGCATGACCTGTCATTGCCACAGTAAATAGATGAAACCCACTAGTATGAGTAGGAGTTGTTTGAGCCCTGATGTGCCTACTCATTCATGCTTGATTGTCATGCCTGCTACTGCTTAGAGTTGAGTCAGGTCTGATTCATCCGGGATGAATCAGAGGCGTGTGAACATGTCCTACTGTGTGTGAGCTAAGTGTGTGAACACGATTTGGTAAAGGTAGCGGTGAGAGGCCATGTAGGAGTACATGGTGGGTTGTCTCATTGCAGCCGTCCTCAGGAACTGAGTTCTGTGTTTGTGATCCATGATTCAGCTACTACCACGCATTGGGCCCGAAACCAATGGACCCTCTCGGCTTCTTGATCACCCTTGTCCTTTGTCCAGGAGTTGCAAGTAGTTTCTGGTGTTTGTAGTATGCTGGAGGCCGTGCGCAGCGCTGACCGTAGGGGTGGGCTGTGATGCGGTAGGCACGTGGCACGGTGTACCGGGCGCCCGTTTGGTGTCTCGGGAACCCTGTTCACATCGTTTGGGGCTGTGAGCGAAACTCCGGCCGGATCTCCTCATGGATGGAACCCGAATAGGCGATAAACCTGGACTAGAGACTTGAGTGTTTAGGTAGGCCGTGGCCGACACCCACGTTGGGCTTCCGCTTGAAGGTTGCCGAGTACATGTCGTGTAAACGGCGGTAAGTGGTGAGAGCGTGTGTGAAGAAGTACACCCCTGCAGGGTTAACCTAATCTATTCGAATAGCCGTGTCCGCGGAAAAGGACTTCTGGGTTGCTTATATCAGTTCATAAACAAGTGAAAGTGGATACTCTAAAATACACAAGATAAGCGTGAGTGCTATGGATGGCGTTCTCGTAGGGAGACGGGAGCGGATCCATAGTGGTGTATTGATATGGTGAATATGTGGACTCGTGTGCGCCACCTCAAAAGAGTTACTTGCAGTCGTAGTTCAGGATAGCCACCGAGTCAAAGCTGGCTTGCTGCAGTTAAACCCCACCATCCCTTTGTTGATAATGATGCATATGTAGTTAGTTCTGATGTAAGTCTTGCTGGGTACATTTGTACTCACGTTTGCCTATTTTATGTTTTTGCAGAGAGACTTCAGTCTCACTAGTAGTTTCGCATGGACTTCGACGTTTAGCTTGTTACCTCAGCTACGATCTTGTGCCCTCGGCAGGATCTGGTAGATAGTCAGGCTTCTCAGCCTTTTTCCTTTATAGATGTCTGTACCCAGACATGATAGCTTCCGCTTGTGCTTTGACTTGTATGCTCTGAGTGTTGGGTCATGAGACCCATGTTTGTAATATCTCGCTCCTCGGAGCCTATTGATAAATACTTGAGTCGTAGAGTCATTTTGTGATGCCATGTTGTATTGCACATATCGAGCATATTGTGTGTATGTTATTGAAATGCTTGGTATGTGTGGGATCTGACTATCTAGTTGTTTATCTTTAGTAGCCTCTCTTACCGGGAAATGTCTCCTAGTGTTTCCACCGAGCCATGGTAGCTTGCTACTGCTCCGGAACACTTAGGCTGGCCGGCATGTGTCCTTCTTCGTTCCTGTGTCTGTCCCTTCGGGGAAATGTCACGCGATGAATACCGGAGTCATGTTAGCCCGCTACAGCCCGGTTCACCGGAGTCCTGCTAGCCCAGTGCTACAGCCTGGATTCACTCGCTGATGACCGACACGTTCGATGCTGGGTCATGGATGCCTGTCCCTGTAAGTTTGTGCCACTTTGGGTTTACGACTAGCCATGTCAGCCCGGGCTCCTTATCATATGGATGCTAGCGACACTGTCATATACGTGTGCCAAAAGGCGCAAACGGTCCCGGGCAAAGGTAAGGCGACACCCGTGGGAATACCGTGCGTGAGGCCGCAAAGTGATATGAGGTGTTACATGCTAGATCGATGTGGCATGGAGTCGGGGTCCTGACAGCGTTGGTATCAGAGCTTGACTGCCTGTAGGATTACCAAGCCAAACTGGTCGAAGTTGAGTCTAGAAATTCTTTAGTTATATAAGGCAATTGATTGTGGGATGGAACGTAAGGCTCTTTTTACTCCTTATACCTCATGCCCTTCTGATCTGAGTCATCTTATCTTTCCTACGGGGTTAAGGAACTAGGTATTCTCATCTTTCTATCAGGATCACATATTACTAATCAGTAGACTTATAAGATTGTTGGATTTAAGTCTCAGTTCAGTTCCTACTACTTCTGTATGTTAACTGATGATCTCGAAACCTTGATATTGTGCTTCTGAGTGGCTATGCCACCATTTTTGTGATTGTCTCAAATCTTTTTGAGCATTTACAGCCGTTATGCTGTCCGAGTCATCCCAGGTTTCTAAGTAGTCTGATGCATTTGCAAATCCTTTCTTCCCGTTTCAATATTCCCATCGGCCAGATTAACCACACTAATCAGCGAGTTGAGGTACTCCGTTACCTTGACATATATGTTGGAGATATTATTATGACCCTAGGTGTCTTAGGGGATTATCTAGTAATTTAGCCATGATTTGTGTTCCCAGTGTGATGATTCTGGCCATCATTCTCGATAGCATCCCGTGATGCTACTTAGTAATAGGTATTCTATCCCTGGGTTTTGAACCCGAGATTCACCCTACTTGCTTCATGTTGATAGTTTTGCTCGTTTCTTTAGGTTATTAGTAACCTTTGCATTAGTCCTCGATGTTCGTGGTATTCCTTTCTTCCAAATACTATGAACCGCTTATGGCAGATGTTCCTCGCTGATTGAAAGATCACAATCAGAGTGCTCTCGGTGGGTTCTCGATTCTACATTGTGACTCTGCCAGTCCTACCTCTCTGCATGGGTTATCCGGAAGAAATATGTTGAACTTGGTTCGACATACTAATCTATGCATCCACAACTCAGAAAATTATATGTTCCTTTGAGATGTTCTCTTTAGTTGCCTTCTGACCCTCGTCTATCAATTGATAGTCGAGAGTATGCGTGCATTCGTTTATCGATGCCTATTATTCTTGTGGTCCGTCAAGCCATTCTATCGCGGAATGACTAGGAGAAACAAACTCCAGTACCTCATCCATATCCAGGATCGGGTCAAAAAAGTTGTCTTCCACAGATCAGATGCAATCCAGCTTTTGGTTCTGTTCTACCTTGGAGTATTACCTTATTCTATATCGAGATTGTTATAGGAATTGCACACCATCCTATGAACTCTTGGTACAGTGATACTTCTCACCATCATTAGCCATTCCTCGGCTCTCGTGTTGATGCAACCGGAATACCGACAAATGAATTGTGATGTGTGAAATCAATACTCCCAGCAACCTCGTTGCTTGGTAGTTAAAGGATAATAATTTCATTCTTAGTATGTTGGTTTTTGAATCATCCTTCTAAGACTGATCGTGCTACCTAGTCCTTATTTCGGTGCACCCTTCGATTGATGAGTTAGGATCTTGTCAATCCTCGCTTCATTGATCATATCGTCTTGCCCTCAAAAGCAAGATTGTTCTCGAGCTTAGAGACATATCGATGGTTCGTGATTTTCCGAATACCTTCTCGGAAGTATTACCAGGTTGTTCCCTGACTGTTATGTTGAGCTTGTGATCAAGTTGGGTTCTTGTGAACCACCCTCTCTCCAAGATCGGTGTTAGATATCCCTGAGCTAGTTGGTTAAGCTAGACAACAACTTGGAGAGTTGGAAGATAAAAGCTTGCCTGACTTAGTTCGTTCCAAAGGGATATTCTTGTGTAGTATGTGTTGACGAAAGATGATATCTTTATCGATTGGTCCCTGTGATCAGTTGCTGGACCTATCATTTTTATCTAACCTTTGATTGGAGTATGGGCTATCATCCAATCAGACCAGAACCAACGATATTCGTAATGTTGTCTTACTCGTGGTTGATCCCTCGAGCATACACCATTATATCTTTTGGGTCTGACCAATGCTATCACTTGTTCACTTAACTATGGAATTCCTTTTAAAAGGAAACCCGGAAGAATTGTTGTTGAGCCCATTGACAACATCCTTATCTCCTCCATGATTTTGTTGAACATTAAGCTAGTGTTGGAAACTTTTGAAAGCATTCTTCATGCTAACTCATGAAGTATTTGTTTGATGAAAGGAGTGACTTCCTCTTATACATGTGCATTTGATGCAAGTTGCCGCCGTGGACTCGAGAAAGTCAATGTTGTTCCTTTGGAATCGTCCCAAATCAGTCATGCAAACGTGCGAAGTATTCTGTGGTCTGGAGACTTGCAACCTTCATTCCATATGTGTCCCGAGCACACCAAGCCACTGATTGATTTGTTCAAGGAGAAGAAGTTCCTTCATAAGGGCTAATCATATGACTTATGCAAGGACTTCGTTATCCACGGTGATGGTTCCCAACCAGAACTCGGTAGTGTTTAATTATAAGACTACTACGTGGCCATGCTTGTCTGGGACAGCGTGTTCACATGTTTGTAGCAGAACCAGCTCATGTTTTGGAGCTTGCTATCGTAGTTCATTTCCTGAGAATCTCGCAACGTCATCTCGTCGATTTGTGTTGCAAACTTTCATTTTTCTTCCTAGACTCGATGAGTCTGGAATATCCTAACACCAACCAGATCTGAATCTCAGGCAGATATGATGGTTGGAACATTTTCCAAGAACTATAATATTGGTCCCTCGATAACCGGTAAAGTGGATGTCGTGGCCAACACACCCAACCGGAAGACCTATTATTATAATATCTTGATTGAGGAAGTTGGCCACCTCCCCATAGGGATTTCGTAGGATTTACTCCCTAGTTGCCCCTATGGATTTTGAGATCCCGAAGTCCGATTTTACTTGATGTTCTAGATATCAAACCATATCTATGAATGGGTTACACTAGCACATCAAGGAGAACATTAGAAGCGGAGTGCTAAATGTCTCTCGGTCGATCATCCAGATTTTTATTTCCTTGGCCTCGCTAAGGTGAAATCTGAGAAAGTGTTATCTTCCTTTGCATCTGCATCATCCATCATCATTCATCATGGTAGCAAGTTGTGTTGCCAGGATCCTTGACACGGATGTTGGTAAAACCTTGATGATTATGGAAATGCTCAAGTTCTTGAGAGCACGCTCAAGCGCTAGGTGTTATCATCGACGCTAACTGGGATTCCCCTCAGTTTCCTCGGCAATGCTATGACCTTTTCAACCAGTGAATTAACTCTCTAGTGTTGGGTTCTTCCCCAGTTACTAGAATCACTCCCAGCATTTGCATTTTGTTCCCAGCTTGCACCGCCATTGTGCCATTCTACCATGGGTCTCTTCCATTTCCGGTGATAAGCAAAAATCATCCATTACGTTGTCTTCAACAAGGTAATCCACATCATCCAAGTTCGGGTATGCCATTCTACCGAACCCCTCTAAATGATCGATTATGATTTGCCTTAAGCTGGTTTAAAGAGTCTCAATGATCTCTGAATCAAAGGTAATTCTTTTTGCCACTTAAGGCAATAATCTACGAATCACCCTCCTTCAGGATGTTTCGTCGTGGTATCATGGCAACTCAACTCCTCGCTACGTGGGCAATCGTTTACCACCTTCTTAAGCGTGAAATTGTTGTCCACCTAGTGAACCTTCGTCATCCGTTTCTTTCCACCCCTCTTGATGTGTATCTCGTGTCTCAACCCGAGAGATGGCTCTATGTCTCATTCCGTGAGTTGTTCGGTCTTCTAGAAGATCGATCCTGCTAGAGTTTCCCTTTCCTCTCATTGTCATGTCAATTGGAGTTCTCAGAACAAGACGACAAGACAAAGATGGTGATCGAAACAACGTTCATTTGAAGTGCAACCTGGATCGTGAAGATCATACTAGTTTGCGTTTCCCCTTCATCTTACCCTACGCTTGAATCTCGAGACGAGATTCTTGTTTAGTGGGGGTGAGTTGTCACATCCTTAGCTCTGGCCTGTTCTGTGATTGCTTCCATGTGTGCATCATGTCTATATTTCTGAAACTTGAACTGAGGAATTTTGGAAGCCTCAAAAACTTAAATAAAAGAGGGGCAAAAACCCTAGAAATCTCATTCATTGCTCCAAAATGCTCTTCTTAAATGTTTGATAATTTTTGGTAAGGGTTCTGGTCCCAACCAAAATATTGAACATTTTTAAGGAATTATTTTTGGGACTTTGGATTTAATTCATTAGCTATTTGAATTTGAATTATATTCATATATTTAGAATATAATTTCAAATACCCCTGAAATATTTTATAAGCTTTTGGAAAAATCCATCTAGCAATATAAAATATTCAGAGGAGTTTTTGGCATTGTTTGAATTATTTTTAATTCAAAACAGTGGCAAAAGAATTAAATAAAAGAAAAAAACAGAACAGAATTAAATAAAACAGAGCAGAAAGCCTACCTGGCCTTACCCGTGCAGCCCACCAGAGCCGGCCCAGCTCCTGTGCTGGTCCAGCACTGTGCGGCCCAGCCCACCTCCTCCTCCCTGTCGCCTTCCTCCTCGCGCCAGTAGGCAGAGGAGGGACTCGGCGCACGCGCCCGAGCTCGCCACGCCACCACCCTGCTCGTCTGCTTCGCCTGAGGCCACCACGACGCCTCGCGCCTTCTCCTCGGCGCCGCCTCGACCCCTGGAACCCTCCCGCTCACTCCCTCGTCCCCATCTCTCCTCTGTTCCCTCTCTCTCGCCCGGACCGAACGGAGCCGCCGCCACCGACAAGCTTCCTCGCGGCCACCGCCACCCCCTCTCCTCCCCGACGCGCTCCTGAGCTCCGCAGTGCCTCCCTCGACCTCCCCGTCGGCTCACGCGACCGGAGAAGCCCCGAAGCGCCGTCCCGACGTTTTCCCCCTCCTCGGCCACCGAGGACCGCCGCTGTCGATTCGCCGCCTCCGACGCCTCCCCGAGCTCCCCGAGGCCACCGTCGCAACCCCTGTGAGCTCCGCCACCGTTTCCCCCTCTTTCCCTCTTCGTTTGATTGCCGTAGCCGTCGCCCCCTTGATGACCGAAACCCGCCGCCGCCTGTGATCGCCGCCGACGTGCCTCCGGCCACCTAGTGGCCCGGCTGTCGTGCTCAGCTTCCTCCCCGCGCTGCCTAGAGCACGTAGGTGCCTCGCACGAGCCTCCCCGGCCACCGTAGCGTCGACCCCGAGCTCGCCCGAGCTCCGGCGACCGCCACGGTCGATGCCGGTGACGACTCCGGCCATCTTAGGCCCAGCCGCTGCCACTACTCGACGCGGACGAGTGCCTGCGTCACGTAGACGCCCTCCGCCGGCCATTTGGTCGCCGGAGGAGGGAAACCGCACCCCTCCGCCGTCTCTGGCTCCGCCGGCGACGAGCCGCGGGTTAACTCCGGCGAGTTGACCCAGGTTTGACCTTCCCCGTGTGTCACTGACGTGTGGGCCACCCCCCTGACATTTTAGTTAGTATTAGTTTAACACTAATTAACCTAGGTTAGTTAGCTGATTAGTCGCTGACCAGTGGGCCCCGGCCCCACAAACAGTTTAGTTAGAATTAACTTAAGGCTAATTAACTTGGTTAATTAGTTGTGTCACTGACCAGTGGACCCCACTGGTCAGTTTGACCCGGACCAGCCCCTGTTGACTCTGCTGAGGTCAGAATGACGTCATGCTGACGCAATATTCCTTTTCTGGAATTTAGTTTATTTTATAATAATCAGGAAATTCCAGAAAATGCCTAAAACTTCTAAAATTCATAGAAATTCAACCGTAGCTCCAAATTAAATAATTTATATATGAAAAATTATCAGAAAAATTCAAGGAATCCATCTGTACCATTTTCATGCATGTTAGAACAACTTATAGCTGCTGTTTAGCACAAATCAATTAAATGGCATTTGAATAATCACATATGGAGTTTGAATTTGAATCTTGTATTCAAACCAACTTCATTTAATCTGTTGCTAGTTGCATTAGCCCAAAACACATTCATTTTGCCATGTCATGATCATGCATCATATTGTGCATTGCATTGATTGTGTTCCCTTCTGTGTTGCCGGTATTTGTCCCCTCTCGATAGACGTGATACCGATGATATGATCGTTGACACTGATGAAGACTCAATGTTATCTTCAGAAGTGCCAGGCAAGCAAAACCCCCTTGTTCATTCCGATACAATCCCACTCTCTCGCTCCTGCTCTCTTTTACTGCATTAGGACAACAACGATTCATCTGTTACCTGCTGCGGTAGCTGAACCCCTTTATCCTTTGCATGACCTGTCATTGCCACAGTAAATAGATGAAACCCACTAGCATGAGTAGGAGTTGTTTGAGCCCTGTTGTGCCTACTCATTTATGCTTGTTTGTCATGCCTGCTACTGCTTAGAGTCGAGTCGGGTCTGATTCATCGGGGATGAATCAGAGGCGTGTGAACCTGTCCTACTGTGTGTGAGCTAAGTGTGTGAATACGATTTGGTAAAGGTAGCGGTGAGAGGCCATGTAGGAGTACATGGTGGGTTGTCTCATTGCAGCCGTCCTCAGGAACTGAGTTCTGTGTTTGTGATCCATGATTCAGCTACTACCACGCATTGGGCCCGAAACCAATGGACCCTCTCGGCTTCTTGATCACCCTTGTCCTCTGTCCAGGAGTTGCAAGTAGTTTCTGGTGTTTGTAGTATGCTGGAGGCCGTGCGCAGCGCTGACCGTAGGGGTGGGCTGTGATGCGGTAGGCACGTGGCCGGGTAAACCGGGCGCCCGTTTGGTGTCACGGAACCCTGTACACATCGTTTGGGGCTGTGAGCGAAACTCCGGCCGGATCTCCTCATGGATGGAACCCGAATAGGCGATAAACCTGGACTAGAGACTCGAGTGTTTAGGTAGGCCGTGGCCGACACCCATGTTGGGCTTCCGCTTGAAGGTTGCCGAGTACATGTCGTGTAAACGGCGGTAAGTGGTGAGAGCGTGTGTGAAGAAGTACACCCCTGCAGGGTTAACATCATCTATTCGAATAGCCGTGTCCGCGGAAAAGGACTTCTGGGTTGCTTATATCAGTTCATAGACAAGTGAAAGTGGATACTCTAAAATACGCAAGATAAGCGTGAGTGCTATGGATGGCGTTCTCGTAGGGAGACGGGAGCGGATCCATAGTGGTGTATTGATATGGTGAATATGTGGACTCGTGTGCGCCACCTCAAAAAAGTTACTCGCAGTCGTAGTTCAGGATAGCCACCGGGTCAAAGCTGGCTTGCTGCAGTTAAACCCCACCATCCCTTTGTTGATAATGATGCATATGTAGATAGTTCTGATGTAAGTCTTGCTGGGTACATTTGTACTCACGTTTGCCTATTTTATGTTTTTGCAGAGAGACTTCGGTCTCGCTGGTAGTTTCACGTGGACTTCGACGTTTAGCTTGATACCTCAGCTACGATCTTGTGCCCTCGGCAGGATCTGATAGATAGTCAGGCTTCTCAGCCTTTTTCATTTATAGTTGTCTGTACTCAGACATGATAGCTTCCGCTTGTGCTTTGACTTGTATGCTCTGAGTGTTGGGTCATGATACCCATGTTTGTAATATCTCGCTCCTCGGAGCCTATTGAATAAACTA
Organism: Triticum aestivum; assembly: GCF_018294505.1. Taxonomy (NCBI): domain Eukaryota; kingdom Viridiplantae; phylum Streptophyta; class Magnoliopsida; order Poales; family Poaceae; genus Triticum; species Triticum aestivum. The sequence goes on along the minus strand of NC_057803.1, from coordinate 321,909,763 downwards.
CTTGAGTCGTAGAGTCATTTTGTGATGCCATGTTGTATTGCACATATCGAGCATATTGTGTGTATGTTATTGAAATGCTTGGTATGTGTGGGATCTGACCATCTAGTTGTTTATCTTTAGTAGCCTCTCTTACCGGGAAATGTCTCCTAGTGTTTCCACTGAGCCATGGTAGCTTGCTACTGCTCCGGAACACTTAGGCTGGCCGGCATGTGTCCTTCTTCGTTCCTGTGTCTGTCCCTTCGGGGAAATGTCACGCGATGAATACCGGAGTCATGTTAGCCCGCTACAGCCCGGTTCACCGGAGTCCTGCTAGCCCAGTGCTACAGCCTGGATTCACTCGCTGATGACCGACACGTTCGATGCTGGGTCATGGATGCCTGTCCCTGTAAGTTTGTGCCACTTTGGGTTTACGACTAGCCATGTCAGCCCGGGCTCCTTATCATATGGATGCTAGCGACACTGTCATATACGTGTGCCAAAAGGCGCAAACGGTCCCGGGCAAAGGTAAGGCGACACCCGTGGGAATACCGTGCGTGAGGCCGCAAAGTGATATGAGGTGTTACATGCTAGATCGATGTGGCATGGAGTCGGGGTCCTGACAACAAGACCCAATCCTAAGCGTAGCACAAGATCGTGTAAGTTCGTATGCTAAAGCTTTTCTAATGTCAAGTATCATTTCCTTAGACCATGAGATTGTGCAACTCCTGGATACCGTAGGAGTGCTTTGGGTGTGCCAAACGTCACAACGTAACTGGGTGGCTATAAAGGTGCACTACGGGTATCTCCGAAAGTGTCTGTTGGGTTGGCACGAATCGAGACTGGATTTGTCACTCCGTGTAAACGGAGAGGTATCTCTGGGCCCACTCGGTAGGACATCATCATAATGTGCACAATGTGACCAAGGAGTTGATCATGGGATGATGTGTAACGGAATGAGTAAAGAGACTTGCCGGTAACGAGATTGAACAAGGTATGGGGATACCGACGATCGAATCTCAGGCAAGTATCGTACCGATAGACAAAGGGAATTGTATACGGGATTGATTGAATCCTTGACATCGTGGTTCATCCGACGAGATCATCGTGGAGCACGTGGGAGCCAATATGGGTATCCAGATCCCGTTGTTGGTTATTGACTGGAGAGTTGTCTCGGCCATGTCTGCATGACTCCCGAGCCCGTAGGGTCTACACACTTAAGGTTCGATCACGCTAGGGTTATAGGGAAAGTATGTACGCGGTTACCGAATGTTGTTCGGAGTCCCGGATGAGATCCAGGACATCACGAGGAGTTCCAAAATGGTCCGGAAGTAAAGATTGATATATAGGAAGTATGGTTTTGGCCACCGGAAGTGTTCCGGGCATCACCGGTAGTGTACCGGGACCACCGGGAGGGTCCCGAGGGTCCACTAGGTGGGGCCACCAGCCCTGGAGGCCTACATGGGCCAATAGTGGGAAGGGACCAGCCCCTAGGTGGGTTGGGGCGCCTCCCACCAAGGCCCAAGGCGCCTCCAAGAGGGGAAGGGGGCAAACCCTAGGGTAGATGGGCCCTAAGGCCCACCACAGGTGCGCCTCCCCCTCTCCCGCTGGTGGCCTCCACCCTAGATGGGATCTGGGGCTGCCGCATCCCTTGGGGTGGGAACCCTAGAGGGGGCGCAGCCCCCTCCCCTCCCCCTATATATACTTGAGGTATGGGGGCTGCCCAATACACGATTCGATCTCTCTCTTGGTGCAGCCCTACCCCTCTCCCTCCTCGTCTCTCGTAGTGCTTGGCGAAGCCCTGCTGGAGTTCCGCACTCCTCCACCACCACCACGCCGGCGTGCTGCTGCTGGACGGAGTCTTCCCCGACCTCTCCTTCTCCCCTTGCTGGATCAAGGCGTGGGAGACGTCACCGGGCTGCACGTGTGTTGAACGCGGAGGTGCCGTTGTTCGGCGCTTAGATCGGAATCAACCGCGATCTAAACCGCTGCAAGTACGACTCCTTCATCCGCGTTCTTGCAACGCTTCCTCTTAGCGATCTACAAGGGTATGTAGATGCACTCTCCTTCCCCTCGTTGCTAGATTACTCCATAGATTGATCTTGGTGATGCGTAGAAAATTTTAAATTTCTGCTACGATCCCCAACAGTGGCATCATGAGCTAGGTCTATGCGTAGTTTCTATGCACGAGTAGAACACAAGTTGTTGTGGGCGTCGATATTGTCAATTTGCTTGCCGTTACTAGTCTTATCTCGATTCGGCGGCATCGTGGGATGAAGCGGCCCGGACCGACCTTACACGTACGCTTACGTGAGACTGGTTCCACCGACTGACATGCACTAGTTGCATAAGGTGGCTAGCGGGTGTCTGTCTCTCCCACTTTAGTCAGATCGGATTCGATGAGAAGGGTCCTTATGAAGGGTAAATAGAAATTGGCATATCACATTGTGGTTTTGGCGTAGGTAAGAAACGTTCTTGCTAGAAACCTATAGCAGCCACGTAAAAACTTGCAACAACAATTAGAGGATGTCTAACTTGTTTTTGCAGCATGTGCCGTGTGATGTGATATGACCAAAAGGATGTGATGAATGATATATGTGATGTATGAGATTGATCATGTTCTTGTAATAGGAATCACGACTTGCATGTCGATGAGTATGACAACCGGCAGGAGCCATAGGAGTTGTCTTAATTTATTTATGACCTGCATGTCAACTTAAACGTCATGTAATTACTTTACTTTATTGCTAAAGCATTAGCCATAGTAGTAGAAGTAATAGATGACGAGACAACTTCGAGAAGACACAATGATGGAGATCATGATGATGGAGATCATGGTGTCATGCCGGTGACAACGATGATCATGGAGCCCCGAAGATGGAGATCAAAAGGAGCAAAATGATATTGGCCATATCATGTCACTATTTGATTGCATGTGATGTTTATCATGTTTTACATCTTATTTGCTTAGAACGACGGTAGCTTAAATAAGATGATCCCTCACTAAAATTTCAAGAAAAGTGTCCCCCCTAACTGTGCACTGTTGCGAAGGTTCGTTGTTTCGAAGCACCACGTGTTGATCGGGTGTGATAGATTCTAACGTTCGAATACAATGGGTGTTGACGAGCCTAGCATGTACAGACATGGCCTCGGAACACATGCGAAACACTTAGGTTGACTTGACGAGCCTAGCATGTACAGAGATGGCGTCGGAACACGGAAGAGCGAGAGGTCGAACATGAGTCGTATAGAAGATACGATCAACATGAGATGTTCACCGTTGATGACTAGTCCGTCTCACGTGATGATCGGACACGGCCTAGTCGATTCGGATCATGTATCACTTAGATGACTAGAGGGATGTCTATCTGAGTGGGAGTTCATTAAATAATTTGATTAGATGAACTCAATTATCATGAACATAGTCTAAATTGTCTTTGCAAATATGTTGTAGATAAATAGCTCATGTTGTAGCTCCTTGTTTCAATACGTTCCTAGAGAAAGACTAAGTTGAAAGATATTGTAAGCAATGATGCGGACTGGGTCCGTAGTCCGAGGAGTGTCCTCACTACTACACAGAAGGCTTACGTCTTTGATGCACCACTCGATGTGCAAATCCCTACGACGTCGTCTGTGGATGTTGAGAACACCTGACAGACACATCCTGATGACTACTTGATAGTTTAGTGCATCATACTTTACGGCTTAGAATCGGGATTCCAATGACGTTTTGAATGCCATAAGACATATGAGATGTTCCAAGAGCTGAAATTGGGATTTCAGGCTCATGCCCGTGTTGAGAGGTATGAGACCTCTGACAAGTTCTTTTGCCAACAAGATGGAGGAGAATAGCTCAGCTAGTGAGCATGTGCTCAGAATGTCTGGGTGGTACAATCACTTAAATCAGGTGGGAGTTAAACTTCGAGATAAGATAATGATTGATAGAGTTCTCTAGCAACTATCACTAAGCTACTAGATCTTCGTGATGAACTATGACATGCAAGGGATGGAGTTAATCCCGGAGCTGTTCGCGGTGCTTAAGACCGCAAAAGGTAGAAATCAAGAAGGAGCATCAAGTGTTGATGGTTTAAGAAGACCACTGGTTTCAAGAAGGGCAAGGGCTAGAAGGGAAACTTCATGGATGGCAAACCAGTTGCCGCTCCAGTCAAGGAACCCAAGGTTGAACCCAAACCCGAAACTAAGTGCTTCTATTGTAAGGGGAATGGTCACTGGTAGCGGAACTACCCCAAATGCATGGTAGATAAGAAGGCGGGCAACTTCAAAGTATATGCGTGTTATTAATGTGTACCTCACTAGTACTCTTGGTAGCACCTGGGTATTGGATACCGGTTCAGTTGCTATTATTGGTGACTTGAAGCAAAATCTACGGACTAAACGGAGACTGGCTAAGGGCGAGGTGACGATGTGTGTTGGAAGTGTTTCCAAAGTTGATGAGATCACCATCGCACGCTCCATCTGCCTTCGGGATTAGTATTGAACCTAGATAAATGTTATCAGGTGTCTACATTGAGCATGAATATGATTAGATCATGTTCATTGCAATACGGTTATTCATTTAAGTTAGAGAATAATGGTTATTCTGTTTACATGAATAATACCTTTCATGGTCATACACCCTATGTGAACGGTTCATTGAATCTCGGTCGTGGTAATACGCATGTTCACGCCAAAAGATGTAGAGTTAATAATGATAGTACCACTTTCTTGTGGCACTGCCGCTTAGGTCATATTGGCGTAAGATGTATGAAGAAACTCCATGTCGATGGATGTTTGGAGTCACTTGATTTTGAATCGCTTGACACATGCGAGCCATGCCTCATGGGCAGGATGACTAAGACCCCGTTTTCAGGTACAATGAAACGGGCAAGTGACTTGTTGGAAATCATACATGCTGATGCGTGTGATCTAATGAGAATTGAAGTGTGCGATGGATATCGCTATTTTCTCATCTTCACTGACGATTTGAGTAGATATAGGTATATTTACTTAATGAAGCACAAGTCTGAAACATTTGAAAAGTTCAAGCGGTTTCAGAGTGAAGTTAAGAACCATCATAACAAGAAGATCAAATTCCTACGATCTGATCAATGAGAATTTCTGAGTTATGAGTTTGGCAATCACTTAAGACATTGCGGAATTGTTTCATAGTTGAAGCCACCTGGAACACCACAGTTGTAATGGTGTGTCCGGATGTCGTAATCGAACCTTATGAGATATGGTGCGATCTATGATGTCTCTTACCGATCTACCGTTTTCATTTTGAGGTTATGCGTTAGAGACAGCTGCATTCACTTTAGATAGGACACCATCTAAGTCTGTTGAGACGACGTTGTGTGAAAATTGGTTTGGCAAGAAACCAAAGTTGTCGTTTCTTAATGTTTGGGGCTGCGATTCTTAAGGCTTCAGCCGGAGAAGCTCGAACCCAAAGCGGACAAACACATCTTCTAGGATACCCAAAGGTGACAGTTGGGTACACCTTCTATCTCAGATCCGAGGGCAAATTGTTTGTCGCTAAGAACGGGTCCTTTCTCGAGAGGAGTTTCTCTCGAAAGAATTGAGTGGGAGGAAGATAGAACTTGATGAGGTTGTCGAACCTTTATTTCAACCAGAGAGTGATGCACCACAGAAAGATGTTTTCTGTGGCGCCTACGTCTGTTGAAGAGGAAGTTAATGATAGTGATCATGAAGCTTCGGCTCAAGTTGCTATCGAACCTCATAGGTCGACAAGGATATGTACTACTCCTGAGTGGTACGGTAATCCTGTCTTAGATACCATGTTGTTAGACAACAATGAACCTACGAGCTATGGAGAAGCGATGGTGGGCCCGACAAATGGTTAGAAGCCATGAAATCCGAGATAGGATCCATGTATCAGAACAAAGTATGGACATTGGTGGACTTGCCCGATGATCGGCAAGCCATTGAGAATAAATGGATCTTTAAGAAGAAGACGAACGCGGACGGTAATGTCACCGTCTATGAAGCTCGACTTGTGGCAAAGAGTTTTTCACAAGTTCAAGAAGTTGACTACGATGAGATTTTCTCACCCGTAGCGATGCTTAAGTCCGTCGGAATCATGTTAGCATTAGCTGCATTTTTCGATTATGAAATCTGACAGATGGATGTCAAAACAAGTTTTCTTACCAGTTTTCGTAAGAAAGAGTTGTATGTGATACAATCAAAGTTTTTGTCGATCCTAAGGATGCTAACAGGTTTGCTAGCTGTAGCGATCCATCTATGGACTAGAGTGAGCATCTCGGGGTCGAAATATATGCTTTGATAGAGTGATCAAAGCTTTTAGGTTTATACAATGTTTGCTAGAAACTTGTATTTACAAGAAAGTGAGTGGGTGCACTACAACATTTCTGATAAGTATATGGGGATGACATATTGTTGATCCGAAATAATGTAGAATTTCTGAAAGCATAAACGGTTGTTTGAAGAGTGTTTTTCAAAGGAAGACCTGGATAAAGCTGCTTACATATTGGGCATCAAGATCTATAGAGATAGATCAAGACGCCTGATGGTACTTTCAAAGAACGCACACCTTGACATGTTTTGAAGGAGTTCAAAATAGATCAGTCAAAGAAGGGGTTCTTACCTGAGTTGTAAGGTGTGAAGTTGAGTAAGACTCAAAGCTTGACCACGGCAGAAGAAAGAGGAAGGACGAAGGTCGTCCCCTATGCTTTTGTCATAGGATCTATACGGTATGTCATGCTGAGTACCGCACCTGATGTGTGCCTTGCCACATGTCTGGCAAGAGGGTACGAAGGTGATCTAGGAGTGGATCACCAGATAGCGGTCAAAATTATCCTTAGAGGAATAAGGAAATGTTTCTCGGTTATGGAGGTGATAAAGAGTTCGACATAAAGAGTTACGTCGATGCAAGCTTGACACCTATCCGGATAGCTCTGAGTAGAGATACCAGATACGTATAATGGAGCAACAATTTGGAATAGCTCCAAGTGGAACATGGTAGCAGCATCTACGATATGACATAAAGTTTTGCGAAATACATAGGGATCTGAATATTGCAGACCCTTTGACTACAACCTCTCTCACAAGCATAACATGATCAAACCCAAAACTCATTGAGTGTTAATCACATAGTGATGTGAACTAGATTATTGAGTCTAGTAAACTCTTTGGATGTTGGTCACATGGTGATGTGACCTGTGAATGTTAATCACATGGCGATGTGAACTAGATAATTGAATCTAGTGCAAGTGGGAGACTATTGGAAATATGCCCTAGAGGCAATAATAAATTAGTTATTATTATATTATATTTCATTGTTCATGATAATCGTTTATTATCCATGCTAGAATTGTATTGATAGGAAACTCAGATACATGTGTGGATACATAGACAACACCATGTCCCTAGTAAGCCTCTAGTTGACTAGCTCGTTGATCAATAGATGGTGACGGTTTCCTGACCATGGACACTGGATGTCGTTGATAACGGGATCACATCATTAGGAGAATGATGTGATGGACAAGACCCAATCCTAAGCCTAGCACAAGATCGTGTAAGTTCGTATGCTAAAGCTTTTCTAATGTCAAGTATCATTTCCTTAGACCATGAGATTGTGCAACTCCCGGATATCGTAGGAGTGCTTTGGGTGTGCCAAACGTCATAACGTAACTGGGTGGCTATAAAGGTGCACTACGGGTATCTCCGAAAGTGTCTGTTGGGTTGGCACGAATCGAGACTGGGATTTGTCACTCCGTGTAAACGGAGAGGTATCTCTGGGCCCACTCGGTAGGACATCATCATAATGTGCACAATGTGACCAAGGAGTTGATCATGGGATGATGTGTTACGCAACGAGTAAAGAGACTTGCCGGTAACGAGATTGAACAAGGTATGGGGATACCGACGATCGAATCTCGGGCAAGTATCGTACCGATAGACAAAGGGAATTGTATACGGGATTGATTGAATCCTTGACATCGTGGTTCATCCGATGAGATCATCGTGGAGCATGTGGGAGCCAACATGGGTATCCAGATCCCGCTGTTGGTTATTGACCGGAGAGTTTTCTTGGCCATGTCTGCATGACTCCCGAGCCCGTAGGGTCTACACACTTAAGGTTCGATGACGCTAGGGTTATAGGGAAAGTATGTACGCGGTTACCGAATGTTGTTCGGAGTCCCGGATGAGATCCCAGACGTCACGAGGAGTTCCGGAATGGTCCGGAGGTAAAGATTGATATATAGGAAGTATGGTTTTGGTCACCGAAAGTATTCCGGGCATCACCGGTAGCGTACCGGGACCACCGGGAGGGTCCCGGGGGTCCACCAGGTGGGGCCACCAGCCCTGGAGGCCTACATGGGCCAATAGTGGGAAGGGACCAGCCCCTAGGTGGGCTGGGGCGCCTCCCACCAAGGCCCAAGGCGCCTCCAAGAGGGGAAGGGGGCAAACCCTAGGGCAGATGGGCCCTAAGGCCCACCACAGGTGCGCCTCCCCCTCTCCCCCTTGTGGCCGCCACCCTAGATGGGATCTGGGGCTGCCGCACCCCTTGGGGTGGGAACCCTAGAGGGGGCGCAGCCCCCTCCCCTCCCCCTATATATACTTGAGATATGGGGGCTGCCCAATACACGATTCGATCTCTCTCTTGGCGCAGCCCTACCCCTCTCCCTCCTCGTCTCTCGTAGTGCTTGGCGAAGCCCTGCTGGAGTTCCACGCTCCTCCACCACCACCACACCGTCGTGCTGCTGCTGGACGGAGTCTTCCCCGACCTCTCCTTCTCCCCTGGCTGGATCAAGGCGTGGGAGACGTCACCGGGCTGCACGTGTGTTGAACGCGGAGGCGCTGTTGTTCGGCGCTTAGATCGGAATCAACCGTGATCTGAATCGCTGTGAGTACGACTCCTTCATCCATGTTCTTGCAACGCTTCCACTTAGAGATCTACAAGGGTATGTAGATGCACTCTCCTTCCCCTTGTTGCTAGATTACTCCATAGATTGATCTTGGTGATGCATAGAAAATTTTAAATTTCTGCTACGATCCCCAACACAAGGAAATAGCATAATTGGTACCAATTCTTGTCGGTTTCTCACACCTACACAAATAAGGCTTATGGTGGAGCTCGGTGAGGATAGTGGCACAAAAACTTTCATGTAAAATGTTAGCAAGAGTCAATAATGTTGAAAGAGATTCACAAATTCGCAAGTGAAACAAGTAGACCAATTGCAATATGTGGCACATGGAAACACACACACACACACACACACACAGATAGATAAATGGGGTCGTGAAACCAAGGATGAGCACAAAATGTGGAATCCACGGAAAAGCTCGTGTTGCACAACTCAAGAGAGACGCTAGCATGATTGCTCAATAGGCGGATATGACACTTGTGCACAACCTATAAGATGCAAAATGGATAACTTTCTATCCCAAGTATGCTATGTATGTATGGTTCCCGGTGTTTCTCACAAGGTGATCTAAGATGATATTATATTCAATGTGGTATGATGCTATGGCTGTTGCTTACGAGCTCTTTGTTCACTCTTTTGCTTAAAAGCTTATTCCTTTTTTTGTATGGCCACTTTTGCACAATGCACAAACCAAGATAGCAATTGTATATATGCGGGAACAAACTTGTGGCACAAAGGATGATATGATACCAACATGATACCGATATGGTATGGTATATATGCAATGTATGGTGTAGATCACTAATGTGCGCAAGTAACGTTGCCGGCAATACTCAAATGGCTAGTCTCGATAGGCAAGTAATGCAAAGTAGGCTAGGGGTTATCAAAGCAATGGCAAGGGAATATACAATGGAGGGATACCACGATACCGAGATGATATGGAGGTTACCGTCCGTGGTGATGATGAGTGGCAGTGATCTTGACGGAGATACCAAGATGATGGAGACTCGTCCCTAAGTAGCTGAAACACCTTAGGAAACGAAAAAGCCGTGAACTCAAAATCTCAAAAGTCAAATGTCAAAATGGTGGTAGCGGTATGATGGGTTGTGGAGTACGCAATGCGGAAATGGAGGGTGAGGTGGTGGACTATACACGGTGTCGGAGTTGGAAGCACGGTCCCTAAGTAGCCGAAACACATTAGGAGACACAACCCACAACACAAACAAAATTGGGTTAAGTCGGTGTGGAAGAAGTGTATGGTGGGTAATGCGGAAGTGGTCATGGTGGTTGATGAGGAAGCAACCGTCCCTAAGTAGCTGAAACACCTTAGGAGACTCAAATCACAACTCAAACAACCACTAATGCGAAAGGGAACAAAAATTGGTTAGGTTGCGGAAGGCTACTGTGGTGTTGCGGGGGATGTGGTGGAAGCCCTAGGCAAAGATGCCAAAGTTCCAAATATTTGATGGAGTCAAATGGTGTTTAAACCTATGTAGATGGATGGGGGATGTCAATAGCTACTCAATGAGCTAAAGAACGCGAAAATCGGACTCCGGATGTGCAAGTTATGGTCGAAACGATGAAACTCGGAATGCTGAAACTGGGAGGGGCGGAAGTACCGCTTGTATAGGCAGTAGTACCGCTTGTGGAGCGTGGCGGTAGTACCGCTTGGTGGGGCGGTAGTACCGCTCGTATCGGGAAAATAAGCAGATCTGGATCAGGACGAATTTTAGGGCGGAAGGATGATTTGGAGGTCAAAATTCGAGCGATTTCCTGGATGGAAAGTGGAGAAAATTGGGGCGATGCTAGATCCACTTGAAACCAAGCAAATCTATGGATCAAATACAACAAAAATTCGTCAAACCAACAAATCACAAAAAAAAATTGGGGCTATTTTTGGTGGGGATTTTCGAATTTGGGGAAGAACACAACAAAATTAGGCTAGAAAACACAATGCGGAGGCTTTGAAATCATGATCAACGTAGCTCTGATACCAAGATGATGTAGGGTAGGAACCCTAATCGGCCGATCTTTCACGAAAGGAACGGATCCCGCGATGAACATGAATAACACGAGGAGCAAAACGAGGGGAAAATCACAAGGGGAACACAAGAGAACACTCAAACCAACAAGTATGATCACACATGCGCTAGATCCATGAACACAAAGGAAGATACAAGATCCAAAGTCAACAACGGACGATACAAGAGGTAACCGGTCTTCTCCGTGAGGAGGTCTTGATGTTCCTCTCCGCAAGGGGGTCTTGAATCCAAAGGGATCTTCTCCGTAGAGGTCGCGGTCTCTCTCATGGAGTAGATCCAGTGTGGATGAGCAATGCTCTGTCTCTAAAATGAGCTAAACCAATGCTAACCCTAACTAGGAGGAGTAGGGGGAGTATATATAGTCTAAGCCCACGAAGGGGTAAGTGAGAGGGGGGATACATGGGCCGTTGGCCCGTTCTCTGCGCACAGGCAGGACAATAGTACCGAACCCTCGGGCAGTAGTACCGCTTGGGCGGGGCGGTAGTGCCAGACCCATACCGCTCGATCATAGGAGTTTGTCGGGTTGAGCGGCGGCAGAGCGGATGTTGGGCGATAGTACGGCTTGTGGGCCTTTAGCGGTAGTACCGCTTGGTGTGGGCGATACTACCGCTTGGGCTGTATGTAACACCCCGTATGTAACCTGCCATATTTGTATTCCAACTCTTGCCATTTCCAGCACTAAGTTATGATAGTTCCTCGTTGTTAGGTTTTTGTCTTCGTGTTGTTTTGTCTTTGTCATGCATCTCATGTCATGTCATCATGTGCATCGCATTTGCATACGCGTTCGTCTCATGCATCTGAGCATTTTTCCCCGTTGTCCGTTTTGCATTCCGGCGCTCATATGTCCTCCGGTGTCCCCTTTTACCTCTTTTCGTGTGGGGTGGTAAACGTTTTCGGATTAGACCGATACTTGCCAAGCGGCCTTGGTTTACTACCGGTAGACCGCCTGTCAAGTTCCGTGCCATTTGGACTTTGTTTGATACTCCAACGGCTAACCGAGGGACCATCAAGGCCTCGTGTGTGTTGCAGCCCAACACCCCTCCAAAGTGGCCCAAAACCCACCTAAACCCCCTTCATCATCTAGGTCGTTCGATCACGATCGCGTGGCCAAAAACCATGCTCAATTTGGAGCCTCATAGTTCCCTCTACCTATAAAAAGGCACTCCTCCCCGAAATTTCGGATCATTCCTATTCTAACCCTAGCTCCCCTCACCTCCACGCGGCCGGACACGTCCGCCGCCGCCGGATAACCTCGCCGCCGCCACTCACAGCGCGCCACATGACAGCGCCGCCGCCCCCGTGCCGCCGGCCCGCCCGGGCCCGAAGACGGCCCCCGCGGCCCGTCTCCTCATC
>NC_057803.1:321873790-321896860 GCF_018294505.1 Triticum aestivum | reverse complement strand
CTCGACCGCACCACCACCGACGCCGACCTTCTCCGCCACCCGGCCGCACCACCACCGACGCCAGCCGCCGCCGCCTCGCCGCGGATCCGGTCGGGCCGGATCAGATCCGGTGTCCCCAACCTCGCCGACCCTCATCTCCTCCCTCCGGTGACCTCGAGCAGGAGGCCGGCAAACCTTGGTTCGCGCGCCGCTACAGGAACCCTAGATCTAGCGGTTGACTTTTGCCTCACCCCTAGTATTTTTATGCATTATTCATCATGCCATATCTCTGCAACCGTGGCCCCATTTTGGGCTTGTAGCATATCGAATTGTTTGTCTCAACGATTACTTCATTTCATTCCATTGCACCATGTTCATTTGAGCTCATCTTAATACTCTAAATGTTGTTGCAAGAGTGCTAGTTTATATTAGTTTCAGATTCTTATTAGTAATTGGACTTTTGTCATCTTTGCCATGATTGTTGTGTGCCTCCTATGAACTTGAGCCCTACATGTGTTTTGAAGTATGCCATGTCATCTTTACAGGGGTGTATGCCATGTATTTTTGTGATCTCTGTGGTGACTAGCACAAGCATGCAAAATAACTCTAGTAATGTTGCTGATTTCAGGGACTTAGAAATCTTTTAAGTCTTTGCCCTGTTAATATTTTTATGCCATGTATTCATGTTGCTACAGAGTGTTCCATGACTCTTTTGAGCATGATCAGTAAGGATGTTTTGTAGATATTATTCTGCTCTATCCATCCATGTCTTTGTTTGCATTTATGGAGCACCCTAGCTTGACTCAATCGAGCTCTACTTTTGCTATAAAATGTTCTTGGCAGAATGTTTACGTGTTAAGCATTTTTGCCGAGTTTGTTGTAGTTGATCCATGCATGCTATGTTGTTGTTCTTGCCATTTTTAGCTTCTATGTCATGTCTACTTGCTGGGTGTATACTTAGTTTGTCATGCAATGCCTCGTGGTGAGTGCATCGAGCTCGTAAACATGCCTACTTAATATCTGTTTTTGCCATGTTCCAGTTTTCTACTAAGTCTGAATCTGTTAACGATAATTGCTATGTTCACATGGTTGCCATTGTATTTTCTGATCCCTTTTGGCTTATGGTCAGTAAGCGACTTTTGTTGTATGCTTTGGGTAGCTTCATGCCATGCCTTGATTTTCCATGATATGTTCCTATAGCGTGTTGATATCGTGCTCTAAACATTGCTTCCTGATGATAAATTCCTGACATGTTATTTTTCACTAAGTCTGTAACCTGATATCTTTTGCACTTTTGCCATGCTTGTTTGAACCTGCTATTGAGTGAATTAGCCATAGCTCAGTGTTCATATTTTGTCAAGCATCTTGAGTGGATCCCTGCCATGTATTTTGTTGCTATGTTAGAGTGCAGTAGCTTGTTGTATTGATGCATTTAGATGGCCTCGTGCTGTTAATCGCAGATCGGTGCCATATTTGTTTTGCTTGCCATTTGCAAACCGTGCATCCGATTCCGGTGATCTTTATATCGATTTCGACCGAAATCAACTCATCTTTCTAGTGGGACTCTTGGTTTTCCAAGTTGAGGCCAGGTTCAATCTTTCCTTTCCGAAACATGCATATGCATTGCATATCGCATCCCGCATATCATGCCATGTTTTGCATCATGTTGCTTGTGCATTGCACGTGGTTGATTGTGTCTCCCTTTGCTTGTGTTCTTGCTTTGGGTAGAGCCGGGAGACGAGTACGTGATCGAGGAACCCGTTGAGTACGCTTACGAGGATCAAGCTCACGTCAACTCGGAGAACTTTGCAAGCAAGATGACCATACCCTTGAAATCACTTCTATCTTTGCTTGCTAGATGCTCGCTCTTTTTCTATGCCTATGCTACGATACCTACCACTTGCTTATCTTGCCTCCCATATTGCCATGTCAAACCTCTAACCCACCTTGTCCTAGTAAACCGTTGTTTGGCTATGTTACCGCTTTGCTTAGCCCCTCTTATAGCGTTGCTAGTTGCAGGTGAAGATTGGAGTTTGTTCCTCGTTGGAACATGTTTATTGTTGGGATATAATTATTATATCTTGCTTACCTTAATGCATCTATATAATTGGTAAAGGGTGGAAGGCTCGGCCTTATGCCTGGTGTTTTGTTCCACACTTGCCGCCCTAGTTTCCGTCATACCGGTGTTATGTTCCTTGATTTTTGCGTTCCTTACATGGTTGGGTTATAATGGGAACCCCTTGACAGTTCGCCTTGAATAAAACTCCTCCATAATGGCCCAACCTTGGTTTTACCATTTTCCACCTAGCCTTTTCCCTTGGGTTTCGCGGACTCAAGGGTCATCTTTATTTTAAACCCCCCTGGGCCAGTGCTCCTCTGAGTGTTGGTCCGAAATGGGCAGCCTGCGGGGCCACCTCGGGGCAACTCGAGGGTTGGTTTTACTTGTAGCTTGACCTATCCGGTGTGCCCTGAGAACGAGATATGTGCGACTCCTATCGGGATTTGTCGGCACATCGGGCGGCTTTGCTGGTTTAGTTTTACCATTGTCGAGATGTCTTGTAACCGGGATTCCGAGTCTGATCGGATTGTCTTGGGAGAAGGAATATCCTTCGTTGACAGTGAGAGCTTGTGATGGGCTAAGTTGGGACACCCCTGCAGGGATTTGATCTTTCGAAAGTCGTGCCCGCGGTTATGGGCAGATGGGAATTTGTTAATGTCCGGTTGTAGAAAACCTGAAACTTAACTTAACTAAAATGAAACAACAGAGTCTGTGGCCGTGATGGTCTCTTTTCGGCGGAGTCCGGGAAGAGAACACGGTCTCGTGTTATGCTTGAACGTAGGTTGTTCTAGGATCACTTCTTGATCATAGTTTCTCGACCGTGCCTTGCCTCTCTCTTCTCGCTCTCTTTTGCGTATGTTAGCCACCATATATGCTAGTGCTTGATGCAGCTCCACCTCATACCTTTTACCCTTCCTATAAGCTTAAATAGTCTTGATCGCAAGGGTGTGAGATTGTTGGGTCCCCGTGACTCACAGAATACTTCAAAACCAGATGCAGGGACCGATGATACCGCTCCAGGAGATTCGACTGAGCTCAAGTGGGAGTTCGATGAGGACTCCGGACGATACTACGTTTCCTTTCCAGACGATCAGTAGTGGTGCCCAGTTGGGGCAATCGGGGACTTTGTTGCATTTGGGCTTGTCTTTATTTTGGTTACGTAGTCGGACCTTGATTGTATCTGGATGAATGTAATGATATTTATGCTATTGTGTGACGTGGCGAGTGTAAGCCAACTATGTACCTCTTTTCCTTATTCATTACATGGGTTGTGTGAAGATTACCCCGCTTGCGACATTGCTTACAATGTGGTTATGCCTCTAAGTCGTGCTTCGACACGTGGGAGATATAACTACATCGTGGGCGTTACACTTTAGCAGCTGGCTCTCCTTCCCTCGCTCCCGCGCGCACTTGGCCTTGGCCTATAGGCTCTCCATGATCTCCTCGGATGGACCTGAGTATGCACAAGGTCAGCTCTTGAGGTAGCATCCGTGTCTTACATGTGGAAAGGGAAGATTCGGAAAGAGTTCACCTTGTGTCCAATGGTGTATGCTTGAGGTCTCAACATGTGGCACTAGGGTGTCACGCCCAAGATGCGACCCTATCCTAAAGGAACTCGAAGGTCCCACCAAGGATAGAAGCGCATCTTGAAGACGCTTTTGCAAGGTGGATATCATTACATCATACCATTACATAAATAGTTGGGGATACATACATATGGCACAAACGCCTCAAGAATACAACAACACATCATACATAAGATCAACATCTGATTATGGATGAACACAAACAAAAACTCAAACGACATCCACCCTGGTAGCCCAGGCTGCCGACCTGGAACCTATCCCCTGATCGAAGAAGCAGAAGAAGAACTCCAAAACAAGTAAACATCGCTCTCGCGTCATGATCATCGCATAACCTGTACCTGCAACTATTGTTGTAGTAATCTGTGAGCCACGAGGACTCAGCAATCGCATTACCATGGGTATCAAGACTAGCAAAGCTTAATGGGTAAGGAAGGGGTAAAGTGGTGAGGTTGCAGCAGCGCTAAGCAAAGTATGGTGGCTAACTTACAAATACAAGAGCGAGAAGAGGAGCTGAACAAGCGGACGTCAACTAGTAATGATCAAGAAGTGATCCTGAACTCCTACTTACATCAAACATAACCCAAAAACCATGTTCTCCTCTCGAACAACCCCGAAAAGAGACAATCATGGTTACGCACATGGTTGGTGTATTTTACAAGAGTTTACTTCAAGTTTACTACAACCAGATATTAACAAATTCCCATCTGCCACATAACCGCGGGCATGGCTTTCGAATGTTCAAACCCTGCAGGGGTGTCCCAACTTAGCCCATGATAAGCTCTCACGATCAATGAAGGATATTCCTTCTCCCGGAAAGACCCGATCAGACTCGAAATCCCGGTTACAAGACATTTCGACAATGGTAAAACAAGACCAGCAAGACCGCCCGAATGTGCCGATAAATCCCGATAGGAGCTGCACATATCTTGTTCTCAGGGCACACCGGATGAGCCAGACGTCAGGTTGGCATAGACCCTGGTTGCCCAGGGGGAGCCGGACATTGCTCGGTTTGGACCAGCACTTAGAGGAGCACTGGCCCGGGGGGGCTAAAATAAAGATGACCCTCAGGCTCCGGAAACCCAAGGGAAAAAGGCTTAGGTTGTTAGGCAAATGTAAAACCAATGTTGGTCCTTGCTGGAAGAGTTTTATTCAAGGTGAACTGTCAAGGGATTCCCATAACACCCAACCGCATTAGGGACGCAAAATCCAGAAACATAATACTGATATGACGGAAAACTAGGGCGGCAAGAGTGGAACAAAACACCAGGAATAAGTCCAAGCCTTCCACCCTTTACCAAGTATATAGATGCATTAATAATATTAGAGATATTGTGATATCCCAACATAAACATAATCCAACATGGAGCAATCTTCATCTTCACCTACAACTAGCAACACTATAAGAGGGGTTGAGCAAAAGCGGTAACATAGCCAAACAACGGTTTGCTAGGAAGGGTGACAAAGGTTAGAGGTTCATGGCAATTTGGGAGGCTTGATAAGCAAGTGGTAGGTAACGCGGCATAGCGATAGAACGAAGCAACTAGCATAGCAATGATAGTAGTGAGATCCAAGGTGACGGTCATCTTGCAAGCATCAAAACAACATGCTACAACACCTCTACATTAAAACAAATGACATGGGTGTGATGTACAGGTAAATCATTACAAAACATGAACACTAAGCTATCTCTAGAGACCACTAGAACATGCTCAAAAGGACATGGCAAGATGGCAAATAATAACAGTTTCACAGACTTAGCAGAAATCACTAGACATGGCAGAAATAACATCAGGTTACAAAGTTTAGAGCTATCAAACAACATGCTACAGGAACTTATCATGGCAACCAAAGGCATGGCATGCTAGAACTAAAAGCACTTTACAAAACTCCCTTACTGAACTTATTGCAAAGATCAATAGAAATCATGGTAGCATCCATGCAAACATGGCAAATGATATGACAGATTCAGACTTAGTGAAAAGAACAGTGCATGGCAGAAACAACGATAAGTAGGCATGTTGGTGAGCTTGAACCACTCACCACAAAGCATTTCATGGTATATGCAATAAGCCAACAGTGAGAAGACATGTTCATAAAGCTAAGCATGGCAATATCAAGTTCATAGGATGCATGGACCACTAGCAAAACACATGGCAAAATTGACCTTAATGTTAACCGGCTGACAGCAACATTATTTAGCAATTTGAGAGCAAGATTACAACAAGCTACAGCAGGCTATAAATGCAACCAAAGGCATGGATTGATAGAGTGTCACATGTATAACAAAACATCCTTAGTGAACTTCTCCAGAATAAGCATAGAATGACTTGTAGAAGCAGGTTAACATGGCATCACAAAGTTACCGCTACAGACTTAGCAGAAATGACTAAGTCACAGAAATCAGCAACATCACGGAGGCTACTTTGCAAGCTTGTAACAACCAACACATGGCATATCATGAAGAGAGGATTGCACCACAGCAAAGATGGCTTGTTGTAGCTCATAACACATGTAGACTTCATGCTCAAACGAAAATCACACAAAAAGATATAAAAATGACAAATGAGCAAATTCTATTAACCTACAGCGGACAACATCATATAGCACTCTTGCAATGATGATAAGGGCATCAAGATGGACTCAAATGAACATGACCCAATGGAACAAAATGTAGAGCGTCTCATGATGAACATTTTGATATACTATATGCACAAAACGGATCTACTATCAGAGGGTTATGGCATGTTGAACAGGGCACCAGAATGCTAAAAATTAGGGACTTGGTGAAAATATACCAGCGTGAAAACGGGATCTACATCAGGCTGGCTCCATTCCTTGTACAGAACCATGGTCACGGAAGTCAATGCCGGCGGCGTGGACGCGCGGGACTCCGACGAGCGTCGGGGAGGCTGGGAATGGATAGATCGGGAACGGGGCAACCGGATCCGACAGTCGGGGTCGAGAATCCGGCAACGGACGACGACGAACGACGAGCTTGGGGCTGCGGGCTCCATGGCCAACGGGAGAAGCTCCTGTCCACGCGCAGAGAGAGATGAGGCATGAGAGAGAGGAAGGAGAAGGGGAGAAGGAAGAGGGAGGAGCAAGGCGCGAGGCACGGGCCGGGATGGAGGTGGTCGCCAGCGGCAGGGCTCCGGCGAGAGACGGCGGCGGGGCGACGAGGAGCGCTCGGGACATGTTGGTCCAGATCGAGTGGGGTCTCGGGGAGGAGTAGCATGGGCGGCGAGCGTGCGGCTTGTGCCCAGATCCGGCCCAGGGCGGGCCGCGGATGGGCCTGGCGGGCCTGGCGCGGTGGAGCTAGGAGCCTGGCGGCGGGGAGGCGACGTGGCAGCCCCTGGGAGGCTGCAGACGGCGGCTCGGGTGGCGGCTGGTCTATAGGGCTGCGCCAAGTGGCGAAGGGGGCTTGGGGCGCGCCAGATTCGTAGGAGAAGGTGGGAGGATGCGGCGGCTGATGATTGGGGAGGCTCGGAAATCAAGGAGGGAGGTTAGGGGTGACAAAATGGCAAGGGGGTCGCTATTTATAGAAGGAGGGGTTAGGGTTGGGGGTTTTAGGCCTTTACGGACCCTCGGATCTCGATCTGACGGTCCGGAGCGGAGGGGAACTAGGTGGGCTGTGAGAGATAGGCTTGGGCTGAGATGAGAGGGAAGGAGTGTAGCCCGAAAACATCCGACGTTTGACCGGCTACGATGCCGCTATAACTTTAATGGTAGGGCTATCAAACGAGCTCCGAATGCGACGAAACTTGACAGGCGCTCTGTCTACACTATAATAAGACCGCACGCCAAGTTTCAACCCAGTCCGAGAACATTTAAATGCCACTCACGAAACGAGGTCTGTGAGGGGCAACGGGCGCGTGTGAGAGTGTCGGATCGCGAAACGGACAATGGGGAAAAAGACCGGATGCAAGTTTTGAAAATATGAGGATGCAATGCGGATGATGACATGGCAAAATGCAACACGCAAGCAAATGGAATGGCAACGACGACGAATAAACGAAAGACACCTGGTGCATCGGATTCGGGGCGTTACAACTCTCCTCTACTAATAAGAGATCTCGTCCCGAGATCTTAGGACCGAGACGGAAGATAAAGAGGAAGAGGTGAAATAAGAATAAAAGAGTGAGGCTGAACAAAGTCAAGAACACTCGAGTAGGAAAGAGAATGTTGAATAAGACAAGAAGCAAAAGCTCAAGGAATAAGACTGAATTTGAAACCACTCCGGTTAGGACAAGATAGAAAAGGAATAGTAACGAAAGAATTTATGCAGCACTCTGTCTGAACAAGGAAAGAATAGAACATGAACTTGAGAAGATGGAATGATACTTGACGAGAGAAACAACACAATGCCTCCGGAAGACTTGAAAGAGTTGAAAGAAAAGAACGGAGAAGAAGACGACATCTTCTACCATGAATGAAATAGAAAGCAACCTTAGAAGAAAGGATTGAATGGAGTTGTTGAGAAAATCAACAACGAAAACAATAAGCTTGTCGTGGACTTATGGAAAACATCTCGAGATTCTGAGGTGATAACCAACCACAAACGGAAATGATTTAATTAACTGAGAAGAATGAAGAAATGCAAAACTCCATTTTCAAAAGAAAACGGAGAATTAATTTCACTTCGAGATGCAAGAAGAAAAAAATACTTGAGCTTTGTCTACAAGAATCTTGATGAACACTTGAAAAATGAATTAAATCATGACGAGCCACCGTGAAGATCTCCGGTAACAAAAGAATGATGAAAAATATGATTGAAGGCTGAAAATAATAAGGTTAAGCCTTGTGATGATTCAGATGGAGCTTCGCGACGGAACAAGCGAGAAGCTTGGAACTCCGTAAAAGAAAATACGAACAACTTAGAAACTAGAAATTATTCAACATGAACAATCTCCGAAGGAAGGAATTAATCAATTTGATGAAAGAAGAATAAGAATTACGTTATGCTTATCCTCCACCAATTAAATTGATGCGAAGCAATGGATTTGCATACTACTTATTCGCGTTGGAAAAGATTAAGGGGGGATATAGCACTAAAATTTGAGAAAGTCTTCTTGAACCACCAGTAGGATTGGAAAGAACGAATGAATTGATACGATAAGAACAGAAGTGAAATTCTCAAACGAACCATCGTAAGAATTGAAACGAATGATGAAAAGAGAATGAATCACCGGGAAGAACTAAAAAATCACGAAAGATACTTGAGGGAATCTAGAAGCAATTGAACGAAGAGATCGCGAACTGATTGAAGAATACTTGAGCGAAGCACCGGAAGAATATGGAGACGAACAAGAACGCATGAATATAGAATAATTGGAGAAAGAAGCTGAAAACTTGGAACGAAGAAATATTCCGAAATGATGGCCTCCGGATAATAGAAACGGAAAAACAACTCCTGAAATACTTCGGATGGATGAAAAGAATTGCACGACTGGAAATAATTTGGTAGGACAACATCGAGCTAGCACCGCGAATCTCCGGGGGAACGGATAAGATTTAAGAGAAATTCTTCCTCGGTCTTCAAATGATGAGAGTGACAATGAGAAACACCTTGATGAATTAGAGAGACGCTCGGGAACAATGATTACTTGAAATGTTGACCCAAATTTGAAAAGACTTTGAAAAACGAACTCAGAGAAGGCATATGACTGATGGAATCCATACTTACGTCAAACTTCGAAAAGAATTTGAGAATAGCTCCAGGAAACAGAAGAGTCGGGTAAGATCCTGGAAAAGACATGTGGGTTAGGGCCCACTAAAAAACACTGTTGGAAAGGATTGTAGAAGAGATGATGCACCGGAACAGCTGAAAGACTTGAATGAGGTGACAACCTCGAATTAAATGGATGCAAACACGAATCTTCTGAGATGTCTTCAACACTCCGGAACGATTAAATAGCGAGAGGCAAACGATCAGAGGGATAATTGAGCTGAGGGAAAGAATACGATCGATAACGAAAAACTTGAATTTGGATCCACCGGAAAGAAAATGCGACGAACAATGATGAACTAGACGAGACTTCACCGGTTGAGACAATTGAGGAAAGACTGAAGATACTCCGCACGAACGAAATTGATTGCTCGAATAAAGGCTCAGACTCCGGAATAAAAGGGGTGGGAGGGCGGGAAAAAACACAGGCAACTGGAATGACGAATAATTGAATAGAGAAGCATGATACGTCTCTGTCGTATCTATAATTTTTGATTGTTCCATGCCAATATTATTCAACTTTCATATACTTTTTGGCAACTTTTTATATTATTTTTGGGACTAACATATTGATCCAGTGCCCAGTGCCAGTTCCTGTCTGTTGTATGTTTTTGGTTTCGCAGAATATCCATATCAAACGGAGTCCAAACAGGATAAAAACGGACAGAGCTTATTTTTGGAAAATATGGAAAATTCGGAAGGAAAATCAACACGAACCAGTGCCCGAGGTGGTCACGAGGCAGGCCTCCCCTAGGGCGCGTACCCTACCCTCGTGAGCCCACCATAAGGCGGTTGACGCTCTTCTTTTGCTGCAAGAAATCTAATATTCGGAAGAAGAAAAATCACGGTGAAGGTTTGAGGCCAATCGGAGTTACGGATCTCCATATATATACGAAACGGTGAAACAGAGCCATAAGAGAACGCAGAACCAGAGAGAAACAGAGAGATAGATCCAATCTCGGAGGGGCACTCGCCCCTCCCACGCCATGGGAGCCAAGGACCAGAGGGGTAACCCTTCTCCCATCTAGGGAGGAGGTCAAGGAAGAATAAGAAGGGGGGCCCTCTCCCCCTTGCTTCCGGTGGCGCCGGAGCGCTGCCGAGGCCATCATCATCACCGCCATCTTCACCAACAACTTCACTGCCATCATCACCAACTCTTCCCCCCTCTATGCAGCGGTGTAACCTCTCTCTTACCCGTTGTAATCTCTGCTTAAACATGGTGCTCAATGCTATATATTATTTCCCAATGATGTATGGCTATCCTATGATGTTTGAGTAGATCTGTTTTGTCCTAATGGCTATTTGATGATCGTGATTGGTTTGAGTTGTATGTTTTATTATTGGTGTTGTCCTATGGTGCTCTCTATGTTGCGCAAGCGTGAGGTATTCCCGCTGTAGGGTTTGCAATATGCTTATGATTTGCTTATGGTGGGTGGCGTGAGTGACAGAAGCACAGACCCGAGTAAGTAGGTTGTTTGCGTATGGGATAAAGGGGACTTGATACTGTAATGCTATGGTTGGGTTTTACCTTAATGAATCTTTAGTAGTTGCAGATGCTTGCTAGAGTTCCAATCATAAGTGCATATGATCCAAGTAGAGAAAGTATGTTAGCTTATGCCTCTCCCTCAAATAAAATTGCAATAATGATTACCGGTCTAGTTATCGATTGCCTAGGGACAAATAACTTTCTTGTTGACAAAAGCTCTCTACTAAAACTAATTTAGTTGTGTCTTTATCTAAACAGCCCCTAGCTTTTATTTTCGTGTTCTTTACTTTCTTGCAAGCTTACCCAAAAACACCTACAAAGTACTTCTAGTTTCATACTTGTTCTAGGTAAAGCGAACGTCAAGCGTGCGTAGAGTTGTATCGGTGGTCGATAGAACTTGAGGGAATGTTTGTTCTACCTTTATCTCCTCGTTGGGTTCGACACCCTTACTTATCGAAAGAGGCTACAATTGATCCCCTATACTTGTGGGTTATCAAGACCTTTTTCTGGCACCGTTGCCGGGGAGCAATAGCATGGGGTGAATATTCTCGTGTGTGCTTGTTTGCTTTATCACTAAGTAATTTTTATTTGCTGTTATTAGTTGTTCTTTATCTTTAGTTATGGATATGGAACACGAAATACCAAAAAATTAGGTGTACTTGCTACTCATGGAGATGGGGAACCTCCTAAAACCCTCGATGCTGGTTATGTGAAAGATATTTTGTACTACTTTAATAATCCTGAGAAAACCCCATTTAATTATGTAATGGGAGTAACGTTGGATCAACATGAATACTTTAGGGATTACCGCTTGACACAAAATGGGAAACTATTATGGGATCAAATTCATATATTGAATTGGTATGCTAGGCAACAATGCTTGAGATATGATTATACTTGTTGCTCTAAGATGAAGGCTCCACACCTTCCCTTTTCATGCAAACTTAATGATAATAATACCTTAGCTTCCTATGCTAATGGTATATATGATTACTATGATGTGGAACAAATAGAAGAATTTGTTGCTTTTATGGGTGCTTATGAAATTGAATCTATGTTTAAAGATTTTGAAGATTTTGATGATGCTCTTTATAGACCTAAAAATTTAGCTATCCTGAAATATTGTTATGAGAATTATGAATACAATTACGAAATTAATACGCTTATTGAGAAAGTCTCCGCTGTCCAAGAAGAGACTAATATTTTGCAGGAGTCTATGGAAGAAGAAATTGATGAAACTGTGAGCTCATTGGATGAGAAAGATGAGGATAAGAGCGAAGAACAAAAGGAGGAAGAGTGGATTGATCACCCGTGCCCACCTTCTAATGAGAGTAACTCTTCAACTCATACATTGTTTAATTTCCCTTCGTGCTTACCGAAGGATGATTGCTATGATGATTGTTATGATCCCATTGATTCTCTTGAAATATCCCTTTTTGATGATGCTTGCTATGCTTGTGGCCAAGATGCCAATATGAATTATGCTTATGGAGATGAACTTGCTATAGTTCCTTATGTTAAACATGAAATTGTTGCTATTGCACCCACGCATGATAGTCCTATTATCTTTTTGAATTCTCCCGACTACACTATATCAGAGAAGTTTGCACTTATTAAGGATTATATTGATGGGTTGCCTTTTACCGTTGCACATGATGATTTTGATGAATATAATATGCATGTGCCTGCTGCTCCTACTTGCAATTATTATGAGAGAGGAAGTATATCTCCACCTCTCTATGTTTCCAATATGATAAAATTGCAAGAAACTGTTTATACTATGCATTGGACTTTACTTTGTGTGCATGAATTGTTCTTTTATGACATGCCAATGCATAGGAAGAGAGTTAGACTTCTTATTGCATGATATATGTTACTTGGTTCTCACTACTAAATTACAAATCATTGCTAATTAAAATTGGCTTTGATATACCTTGGGATCCGGGTGGATTCGCTACTTGAGCACTATATGCCTAGCTTAATGGCTTTAAAGAAAGCGCTGCCAGGGAGACAACCCGGAGTTTTAGAGAGTCATTTATTTCTATTGAGTGATTTTATATAGTTTAAAAACAACAAAAATAAAGAGGGGAACCCAAACCTTTTTCAAAAAGGAAAGTGAAAGTGATAGAGACAAGCATTATTGAAGTGGGAGCTAGTCTTGAACTTTGTTCATGCTCACGGAAACTTTGTGAATCTTGATTACAAAAACTTTTCAATAAAAATAATTATCCCCTTGTACAATTCCATTGTATTATAAAAATAATGTGCCAAGGTTTGCCTTTAGGATGTTTACGATGCTTGTTGGTTTGTGCTGTGCAGGACAGAAACTTTGGCTGTAGCGCGTGAATTTTAATTTTTTACTGGAACGTCAAATGGTTCTGATTATTTTTGCACTGTCTTTCTGTACAAATTTTTTATTATTCCTATTTTTTCAGAATATTTCAAGTATCATAAGTATGGTTAATGTCCAGATTGCTACAGACTGTTCTGTTTTAGACAGATTTTTTTATGCATAGTTTGCTTGTTTTGATGAAACTACCAATTTATATCAGTGGATTAAGCCATGAAAAAGTTATACTATAGTAGAAACAATGCAAAAAAAATATGAATTGGTTTGCAACAGTACCTAGAGTAGTGATTTGCTTTATTATACTAACGGATCTTACCGAGTTTTCTGTTGAAGTTTTGTGTGGATGAAGTGTTCGATGATTGAGAAGGTCTCGATGTGAGAAGAAGGAAGAGAGGCAAGAGCTCAAGCTTGGGGATGCCCGAGGCACCCCAAGTAAATATTCAAGGAGACTCAAGCGTCTAAGCTTGGGGATGCTGGGGAGGCATCCCCTCTTTCTTCAACAAATATCGGTATGTTTTCGAATTCGTTTCGTTCATGCGATATGTGCAAGTCTTGAAGCGTCTTTTGCATTTAGGTTTTTCTTTTTTCTTTTATGCACCATGCTGGTATGAGATAGTCCTTGGTTGATTTATAGAATGCTCTTTGCACTTCACTTATATCTTTTGAGTATGGCTTTATAGAATGCTTCATATGCTTCACTTATAGCATTTGAAGTTTGGATTGCCTGCTTCTCTTCACTTAGACAACCGCCATTTGTAGAATGCTCTTTTGCTTCACTTAGATTTGTTAGAGCACAGGCACATATTTTGTAGAAATAATTAAATTCTCTTGCTTCACTTATATCTATTTAGAGAGATGACAGGAACTGGTCATTCACATGGTTAGTCATAAAATCCTACATAAACTTGTAGATCGCTGAATATGATATGTTTGAATCCTTGCAATAGTATTGCGATATAAAGGCGGTGATATTAGAGTCATGCTAGTCGAGTAATTGTGAAATTGAGAAATACTTGTGTTGAGGTTTGCAAGTCCCGTAGCATGCATGCACGTATGGTGAACCGTTATGTAACAGAAGTCGGAGCATGAGGTGTTTATTGATTGTCTTCCTTATGAGTGGCGGTCGGGGACGAGCGATGGTCTTTTCCTACCAATCTATCCCCCTAGGAGCATGCGTGTAGTACTTTGTTTCGATGACTAATAGATTTTTGCAATAAGTATGTGAGTTCTTTATGACTAATGTTGAGTCCATGGATTATACGCACTCTCACCCTTCCACCATTGCTAGCCTCTCTAGTACTGCGCAACTTTCGCCGGTACCATAAACCCACCATATACCTTCCTCAAAACAGCCACCATACCTACCTATCATGGCATTTTCATAGCCATTCCGAGATATATTGCCATGCAACTTTCATCATCATCATATACATGACTTGAGCATTCATTGTCATATTGCTTTGCATGATCTAAGATAGCTAGCATGATGTTTTCATGGCTTGTCCATTTTTGATGTCATTGCTACGCTAGATCATTGCACATCCCGGTACACCGCCGGACGCATTCATATAGAGTCATATCTTTGTTCTAGATATCAAGTTGTAATATTGTGTTGTAAGTAAATAAAAGTGTGATGATCATCATTCAACAGAGCATTGTCCAAAAAAAGAGAAAGGCCAAAAAAAGAAGGCCCAAAAAAAGGGGCAATGCTACTATTCCTTTTTACCACACTTGTGCTTCCAAGTAGCACCATGTTCTTCATATAGAGAGTCTCTTGAGTTATCACTTTCATATACTAGTGGGAATTTTCATTATAGAACTTGGCTTGTATATTCCGATGATGGGCTTCCTCAAATGCCCGAGGTCTTCATGAGCAAGCAAGTTGGATGCAGACCCACTTAGTTTCCAGTTTGAGCTTTCATAAACTTATAGCTCTTAGTGCATCCGTTGCATGGCAATCCCTACTCCTCACATTGATATCTATTAATGGGCATCTCCATAGCCCATTGATACGCCTAGTTGATGTGAGACTTTCTCCTTTTTTGTCTTCTCCACATAACCCCCATCATCATATTCTATTCCACCTATAGTGCTATGTCCATGGCTCACGCTCATGTATTGCGTGTATGTTGAAAAGGTTTGAGAACGTCAAAAGTATGAAACAATTGCATGGCTTGTCATCGGGGTTGTGCATGATGTGAATATTTTGTGTGGTGAAGATGGAACATAGCCAGACTATATGATTTTGTAGGGATGAGCTTTCTTTGGCTATGTTATTTCAATAAGACATAATTGCTTGGTTGGTATGCTTGAAATATTATTGTCTTTATGTCAAAGGATAGATTATTGCTTTGAATCACTCGTATCTCAATATTCATGCCATGATTAGACATATGATCAAGATTATGCTAGCTAGCATTCCACATCAAAAATTATCTTTTTTTATCATTTACCTACTCGACGACGAGCAGGAATTAAGCTTGGGGATGCTGATACGTCTCCGTCGTATCTATAATTTTTGATTGTTCCATGCCAATATTATTCAACTTTCATATACTTTTTGGCAACTTTTTATATTATTTTTGGGACTAACAAGTTGATCCAGTGCCCAGTGCCAGTTCCTGTCTGTTGCATGTTTTTGGTTTCGCAGAATATCCATATCAAACGGAGTCCAAACGGGATAAAAACGGACGGAGCTTATTTTTGGAAAATATGGAAAATTTAGAAGGAAAATCAACACAAACCAGTGCACGAGGTGGTCACGAGGCAGGCCCCCCCTAGGGCGCGTACCCTACCCTCGTGAGCCCACCATAAGGCGGTTGACACTCTTCTTTTGCCGCAAGAAATCTAATATTTGGAAGAAAAAAATCACGGCGAAGGTTTGAGGCCAATCGGAGTTACGGATCTCCATATATATACGAAACGGTGAAACAGAGCCATAAGAGAACGCAGAACCAGAGAGAAACAGAGAGATAGATCCAATCTCGGAGGGGCTCTCGCCCCTCCCACGCCATGGGAGCCAAGGACCAGAGGGGTAACCCTTCTCCCATCTAGGGAGGAGGTCAAGGAAGAAGAAGAAGGGGGGCCCTCTCCCCCTTCCTTCCGGTGGCGCCGGAGCGCTGCCGGGGCCATCATCATCACCGCCATCTTCACCAACAACTTCAATACCATCATCACCAACTCTTCCCCCCTCTATGCATCGGTGTAACCTCTCTCTTACTCGTTGTAATCTCTGCTTAAACATGGTGCTCAACGCTATATATTATTTCCCAATGATGTATGGCTATCCTATGATGTTTGAGTAGATCTGTTTTGTCCTAATGGCTATTTGATGATCATGATTGGTTTGAGTTGTATGTTTTATTATTGGTGTTGTCCTATGGTGCTCTCTGTGTTGCGCAAGCATGAGGGATTCCCGCTGTAGGGTTTGCAATATGCTTATGATTTGCTTATGGTGGGTGGCGTGAGTGACAGAAGCACAGACCCGAGTAAGTAGGTTGTTTGCGTATGGGATAAAGGGGACTTGATACTTTAATGCTATGGTTGGGTTTTACCTTAATGAATCTTTAGTAGTTGCGGATGCTTGCTAGAGTTCCAATCATAAGTGCATATGATCCAAGTAGAGAAAGTATGTTAGCTTATGCCTCTCCCTCAAATAAAATTGCAATAATGATTACCGGTCTAGTTATCGATTGCCTAGGGACAAATAACTTTCTTGTTGACAAAAGCTCTCTACTAAAACTAATTTAGTTGTGTCTTTATCTAAACAGCCCCTAGCTTTTATTTTCGTGTTCTTTACTTTCTTGCAAGCTTACCCAAAAACACCTACAAAGTACTTCTAGTTTCATACTTGTTCTAGGTAAAGCGAATGTCAAGCGTGCGTAGAGTTGTATCGGTGGTCGATAGAACTTGAGGGAATATTTGTTCTACCTTTAGCTCCTCGTTGGGTTCGACACTCTTACTTATCGAAAGAGGCTACAATTGATCCCCTATACTTGTATCAAGACCTTTTTCTGGCGCCATTGCTGGGGAGCAATAGCGTGGGGTGAATATTCTCGTGTGTGCTTGTTTGCTTTATCACTAAGTAATTTTTATTTGCTGTTCTTAGTTGTTCTTTATCTTTAGTTATGGATATGGAACACGAAATACCAAAAAATTAGGTGTACTTGCTACTCATGGAGATGGGGAACCTCCTAAAACCCTCGATGCTGGTTATGTGAAAGATATTTTGTACTACTTTAATAATCCTGAGAAAACCCCATTTAATTAAGTAATGGGAGTAACGTTGGATCAACGTGAATACTTTAGGGATTACCGCTTGACACAAAATGGGAAACTATTATGGGATCAAATTCATATATTGAATTGGTATGCTAGGCAACTATGCTTGAGATATGATTATACTTGTTGCTCTAAGATGAAGGCTCCACACCTTCCCTTTTCATGCAAACTTAATGATAATAATACCTTAGCTTCCTATGCTAATGGTATATATGATTACTATGATGTGGAACAAATAGAAGAATTTTTTGCTTTTATGGGTGGTTATGAAATTGAATCTATGTTTAAAGAGTTTGAAGATTTTGATGATGCTCTTTATAGACCTAAAAATTTAGCTATCCTGAAATATTGTTATGAGAATTATGAATACAATTACGAAATTAATACGCTTATTGAGAAAGTCTCCGCTGTCCAAGAAGAGACTAATATTTTGCAGGAGTCTATGGAAGAAGAAATTGGTGAAACTGTGAGCTCATTGGATGAGAAAGATGAGGATAAGAGCGAAGAACAAAAGGAGGAAGAGCGGATTGATCACCCGTGCCCACCTTCTAATGAGAGTAACTCTTCAACTCATACATTGTTTAATTTCCCTTCGTGCTTACCGAAGGATGATTGCTATGATGATTGTTATGATCCCGTTGATTCTCTTGAAATATCCCTTTTTGATGATGCTTGCTATGCTTGTGGCCAAGATGCCAATATGAATTATGCTTATGGAGATGAACTTGCTATAGTTCCTTATGTTAAACATGAAATTGTTGCTATTGCACCCACGCATGATAGTCCTATTATCTTTTTGAATTCTCCCGACTACACTATATCGGAGAAGTTTGCACTTATTAAGGATTATATTGATGGGTTGCCTTTTACCGTTGCACATGATGATTTTGATGAATATAATATGCATGTGCCTGCTGCTCCTACTTGTAATTATTATGAGAGAGGAAGTATATCTCCACCTCTCTATGTTTCCAATATGATAAAATTGCAAGAAACTGTTTATACTATGCATTGGACTTTACTTTGTGTGCATGAATTGTTCTTTTATGACATGCCAATGCATAGGAAGAGAGTTAGACTTTGTTATTGCATGATATAGTTACTTGGTTCTCATTACTAAATTACAAATCATTGCTAATTAAAATTGGCTTTGATATACCTTGGGATCCGGGTGGATTCGCTACTTGAGCACTATATGCCTAGCTTAATGGCTTTAAAGAAAGCGCTGCCAGGGAGACAATACGGAAGTTTTAGAGAGTCATTTATTTCTGTTGAATGATTTTATATAGTTTAAAAACAACAAAAATAAAGAGGGGAACCCAAACCTTTTTCAAAAAGGAAAGTGAAAGTGATAGAGACAAGCATTGTTGAAGTGGGAGCTAGCCTTGAACTTTGTTCATGCTCACGAAAACTTTGTGAACCTTGATTACAGAAACTTTTCAAAAAAAATAATTATCCCCTTGTACAATTCCATTGTATTATAAAAATAATGTGCCAAGGTTTGCCTTTAGGATGTTTACGATGCTTGTTGGTCTGTGCTGTGCAGGACAGAAACTTTGGCTGTAGTGCGTGAATTTTAATTTTTAACTGGAACGTCAAATGGTTCTGATTCTTTTTGCACTGTCTTGCTGTACAAATTTTTTATTATTCCTAATTTTGTCAGAAGTTTTCAAGTATCATAAGTATGGTGAATGTCCAGATTGCTACAGACTGTTCTGTTTTAGATAGATTCTGTTTTTTTATGCATAGTTTGCTTGTTTTGATGAAACTACCAATTTATATCAGTGGATTAAGCCATGAAAAAGTTATAATACAGTAGGCACAATGCAAAAACAAAACATGAATTGGTTTGCAACAGTACCTAGAGTAGTGATTTGCTTTATTATACTAACGGATCTTACCGAGTTTTCTGTTGAAGTTTTGTGTGGATGAAGTGTTCGATGATTGAGAAGGTCTCGATGTGAGAAGAAGGAAGAGAGGCAAGAGCTCAAGCTTGGGGATGCCCGAGGCACCCCAAGTAAATATTCAAGGAGACTCAAGCGTCTAAGCTTGGGGATGCTGGGGAGGCATCCCCTCTTTCTTCAACAAATATCGGTATGTTTTCGAATTCGTTTCGTTCATGCGATATGTGCAAGTCTTGGAGCGTCTTTTGCATTTAGGTTTTTCTTTTTTCTTTTATGCACCATGCTGGTATGAGATAGTCCTTGGTTGATTTATAGAATGCTATTTGCACTTCACTTATATCTTTTGAGTATGGCTTTATAGAATGCTTCATATGCTTCACTTATAGCATTTGAAGTTTGGATTGCCTGCTTCTCTTCACTTAGACAACCGCCATTTGTAGAATGCTCTTTTGCTTCACTTAGATTTGTTAGAGCACAGGCACATCTTTTGTAGAAATAATTAAACTCTCTTGCTTCACTTATATCTATTTAGAGAGATGACAGGAACTGGTCATTCACATGGTTAGTCATAAAATCCTACATAAACTTGTAGATCGCTGAATATGATATGTTTGAATCCTTGCAATAGTTTTGCGATATAAAGGCGGTGATATTAGAGTCATGCTAGTCGAGTAAATGTGAAATTGAGAAATACGTGTGTTGAGGTTTGCAAGTCCCGTAGAATGCATGCACGTATGGTGAACCGTTATGTAACAGAAGTCGGAGCATGAGGTGTTTATTGATTGTCTTCCTTATGAGTGGCGGTCGGGGACGAGCGATGGTCTTTTCCTACCAATCTATCCCCCTAGGAGCATGCGTGTAGTACTTTGTTTCGATGACTAATAGATTTTTGCAATAAGTATGTGAGTTCTTTATGACTAATGTTGAGTCCATGGATTATACGCACTCTCACCCTTACACCATTTCTAGCCTCTCTAGTACTGCGCAACTTTCGCCGGTACCATAAACCCACCATATACCTTCCTCAAAACAGCCACCATACCTACCTATCATGGCATTTCCATAGCCATTCCGAGATATATTGCCATGCAACTTTCATCATCATCATATACATGACTTGAGCATTCATTGTCATATTGCTTTGCATGATCGTAAGATAGCTAGCATGATGTTTTCATGGCTTGTCCGTTTTTGATGTCATTTCTACGCTAGATCATTGCACATCCCGGTACACCGCCGGAGGCATTCATATAGAGTCATATCTTTGTTCTAGATATCAAGTTGTAATATTGAGTTGTAAGTAAATAAAAGTATGATGATCATCATTCAATAGAGCATTGTCCAAGAAAAGAGAAAGGCCAAAAAAAAGAAGGCCCAAAAAAAGGGGCAATGCTACTATTCCTTTTTGCCACACTTGTGCTTCAAAGTAGCACCATGTTCTTCATATAGAGAGTCTTTTGAGTTATCACTTTCATATACTAGTGGGAATTTTCATTATAGAACTTGGCTTGTATATTCCGATGATGGGCTTCCTCAAATGCCCGAGGTCTTGATGAGCAAGCAAGTTGGATGCACACCCACTTAGTCTCTAGTTTGAGATTTCATAAACTTATAGCTCTTAGTGCATCCGTTGCATGGCAATCCCTACTCCTCACATTGATATCTATTAATGGGCATCTCCATAGCCCATTGATACGCCTAGTTGATGTGAGACTTTCTCCTTTTTTTGTCTTCTCCACATAACCCCCATCATCATATTCTATTCCACCTATAGTGCTATGTCCATGGCTCACGCTCATGTATTGCGTGTATGTTGAAAAGGTTTGAGAACATCAAAAGTATGAAACAATTGCGTGGCTTGTCATCGGGGTTGTGCATGATGTGAATATTTTGTGCGGTGAAGATGGAGCATAGCCAGACTATATGATTTTGTAGGGATGAGCTTTCTTTGGCTATGTTATTTCAATAAGACATAATTGCTTGGTTGGTATGCTTGAAATATTATTGTCTTTATGTCAAAGGATAGATTATTGCTTTGAATCACTCGTATCTTAATATTCATGCCATGATTAGACATATGATCAAGATTATGCTAGCTAGCATTCCACATCAAAAATTATCTTTTTTTATCATTTACCTACTCGACGACGAGCAGGAATTAAGCTTGGGGATGCTGATACGTCTCCGTCGTATCTATAATTTTTGATTGTTCCATGCTAATATTATTCAACTTTCATATACTTTTTGGCAACTTTTTATATTATTTTTGGGACTAACATGTTGATCCAGTGCCCAGTGCCAGTTCCTGTCTGTTGCATGTTTTTGGTTTCGTAGAATATCCATATCAAACGGAGTCCAAACGGGATAAAAACGGACGGAGCTTATTTTTGGAAAATATGGAAAATTCGGAAGGAAAATCAACACGAACCAGTGCCCGAGGTGGTCACGAGGTAGGGCCCCCTCCTAGGGCGCGTCCCCTACCCTCGTGAGCCCACCATAAGGCGGTTGCCGCTCTTCTTTTGCCACAAGAAATCTAATATTTGGAAGAAAAAAATCACGGCGAAGGTTTGAGGCCAATCGGAGTTACGGATCTCCATATATATACGAAACGGTGAAACAGAGCCATAAGAGAATGCAGAACCAGAGAGAAACAGAGAGATAGATCCAATCTCGGAGGGGCTCTCGCCCCTCCCACGCCATGGGAGCCAAGGACCAGAGGGGTAACCCTTCTCCCATCTAGGGAGGAGGTCAAGGAAGAAGAAGAAGAAGAAGGGGGGCCCTCTCCCCCTTGCTTCCTGTGGCACCGGAGCGCTGCCGGGGCCATCATCATCACCGCCATCTTCACCAACAACTTCACCGCCATCATCACCAACTCTTCCCCCCTTTATGCAGGGGTGTAACCTGTCTCTTACCCGCTGTAATCTCTGCTTAAACATGGTGCTCAACGCTATATATTATTTCCCAATGATGTATGGCTATCCTATGATGTTTGAGTAGATCTATTTTGTCCTAATGGCTATTTGATGATCGTGATTGGTTTGAGTTGTATGTTTTATTATTGGTGTTGTCCTATGGTGCTCTCCGTGTCGCGCAAGCGTGAGGGATTCCCGTTTTAGGGTTTGCAATATGCTTATGATTTGCTTATGGTGGGTGGCGTGAGTGACAGAAGCACAGACCCGAGTAAGTAGGTTGTTTGCGTATGGGATAAAGGGGACTTGATACTTTAATGCTATGGTTGGGTTTTACCTTAATGAATCTTTAGTTATTGCGGATGCTTGCTAGAGTTCCAATCATAAGTGCATATGATCCAAGTAGAGAAAGTATGTTAGCTTATGCCTCTCCCTCAAATAAAATTGCAATAATGATTATCGGTCTAGTTATCGATTGCCTAGGGACAAATAACTTTCTTGTTGACAAAAGCTCTCTACTAAAACTAATTTAGTTGTGTCTTTATCTAAACAGCCCCTAGCTTTTATTTTCGTGTTCTTTACTTTCTTGCAAGCTTACCCAAAAACACCTACAAAGTACTTCTAGTTTCATACTTGTTCTAGGTAAAGCGAACGTCAAGCGTGCGTAGAGTTGTATCGGTGGTCGATAGAACTTGAGGGAATATTTGTTCTACCTTTAGCTCCTCGTTGGGTTCGACACTCTTACTTATCGAAAGAGGCTACAATTGATCCCCTATACTTGTGGGTTATCA
>NC_057803.1:321866853-321873676 GCF_018294505.1 Triticum aestivum | reverse complement strand
GTCGATAGAACTTGAGGGAATATTTGTTCTACCTTTAGCTCCTCGTTGGGTTCGACACTCTTACTTATCGAAAGAGGCTACAATTGATCCCCTATACTTGTGGGTTCTCAAAGCACCGGTTGGAATGATTGAGGAGAGAATGCAAATGCTTCGCACGAGTAGAATGGATACTCAATTACGGACTCCGGTTCCAAGAAGAAGAAGGGGTGGGCGGGTGGGAAAAACAAGGACAACTTCGGATGGGGAAAACAACGTCGATTGAAAAGAGCTGAGGATTGATCTCCCAAAAGACAAAGAGGTTCAACTCAACTTGACGAGAAATGCACCGGACAAAAGAGGAAGGACAACGAATGAAAACTAACCGCGTGATCCTAAGAAAAATTTGAAGGGGAAGAGAAGTAATTCAAAACAACTACGTCAAGATTCCTTACTAGAGCGATGAAGGGGCAGAGGAGTAAAAAGAATTCCTACTCTCCGATACAACTATACTCCGGAAAAAAGTTTTCTTCTAGACTCGACATCGGCCAAAACTACACGATCAATCAAAGGGGCTCCTATGGTCGGTCGAGGCTCTGATACCAACTTATCACGCCCAAGATGCGACCCTATCCTAAAGGAACTCGAAGGTCCCACCAAGGATAGAAGTGCATCTTGAAGACACTTTTGCAAGGTGGATATCATTACATCGTACCATTACATAAACAGTTGGGGATACATACATATGGAAGAAATGCCTCAAGAATACAACAACACATCATACATAAGATCATCATCCGACTACGGATGAACACAAACATAAACTCAAACGACATCCGCCCTGCTAGCCCAGGTTGCCGACCTGGAACCTATCCCCTGATCGAAGAAGCAGAAGAAGAACTCCAAAACAAGTAAACATCACTCTCGCGTCATGATCATCGCATAACCTGTACCTGCAATTGTTGTTGTAGTAATCTGTGAGCCACGAGGACTCAGCAATCCCATTACCATGGGTATCAAGACTAGCAAAGCTTAATGGGTAAGGAAGGGGTAAAGTGGTGAGGTTGCAGCAGCGGCTAAGTAAAGTATGGTGGCTAACTTACGAATACAAGAGTGAGAAGAGGAGCTGAACAAGCGGACGACAAATAGTAATGATCAAGAAGTGATCCTGAACTCCTACTTACGTCAAACATAACCCAAAAACCATGTTCTCCTCTCGAACAACCCTGAAAAGAGACAATCACGGTTACGCACACGGTTGGTGTATTTTAGAAGAGTTTACTTCAAGTTTACTACAACCGGATATTAACAAATTCCCATCTGCCACATAACCGCGGGCACGGCTTTCGAATGTTCAAACCCTGCAGGGGTGTCCCAACTTAGCCCATGATAAGCTCTCACGATCAATGAAGGATATTCCTTCTCCCGGGAAGACCCGATCAGACTCTAAATCCTGGTTACAAGACATTTCGACAATGGTAAAACAAGACCAGCAAGACCGCCCAAATGTGCCGACAAATCCCGATAGGAGCTGCATATATCTCGTTCACAGGGCACACCGGATGAGCCAGACGTCGGGTTGGCATAGACCCTGGTTGCCTAGGGGGCGCCGGACAACGCTTGGTTTGGACCAGCACTTAGAGGAGCACTGGCCCGGGGGGGCTAAAATAAAGATGACCCTCGAGCTCCGGAAACCCAAGGGAAAAACGCTTAGGTTGTTAGGAAAATGTAAAACCAATGTTGGGCCTTGCTGGAAGAGTTTTATTCAAGGCGAACTGTCAAGGGGTTCCCATAACACCCAACCGCGTTAGGGACGCAAAATCCGAGAACATAATACCGATAAGACGGAAAACTAGGGCGGCAAGAGTGGAACAAAACACCAGGCATAAGGCCGAGCCTTCCACCCTTTACCAAGTATATAGATGCATTAATAATATTAGAGATATTGTGATATCCCAACATAAACATAATCCAACATGGAGCAATCTTCATCTTCACCTACAACTAGCAACACTATAAGAGGGGCTGAGCAAAAGCGGTAACATAGCCAAACAACGGTTTGCTAGGAAGGGTGACAAAGGTTAGAGGTTCATGGCAATTTGGGAGGCTTGATAAGCAAGTGGTAGGTAACGCGGCATAGCGATAGAACGAAGCAACTAGCATAGCAATGATAGTAGTGAGATCCAAGGTGACGGTCATCTTGCAAGCATCAAAACAACATGCTACAACACCTCTACATTAAAACAAATGACATGGGTGTGATGTACAGGTAAATCATTACAAAACATGAACACTAAGCTATCTCTAGAGACCACTAGAACATGCTCAAAAGGACATGGCAAGATGGCAAATAATAACAGTTTCACAGACTTAGCAGAAATCACTAGACATGGTAGAAATAACATCAGGTTACAAAGTTTAGAGCTATCAAACAACATGCTATAGGAACTTATCATGGCAACCAAAGGCATGGCATGCTAGTACTAAAAGCATTTAACAAAACTCCCTTACTGAACTTATTCCAAAGATCAACAGAAATCATGGTAGCATCCATGCAAACATGGCAAATGATATGATAGATTCAGACTTAGTGAAAATAACAGTGCATGGCAGAAACAATGATAAGTAGGCATGTTGGTGAGCTTGAACCACTCACCACAAAGCATTTCATGGTATATGAAATAAACTAAAAGTGAGAAGACATGTTCATAAAGCTAAGCATGGCAATATCAAGTTCATAGGGTGCATGTACCACTAGCAAAACACATGGCAAAACTGAACTGAATGTTAACCGGCTGATAGCAACATTATTTAGCAATTTGAGAGCAAGATTACAACAAGCTACAACAGGCTATAAATGCAACCAAAGCCATGGATTGATAGAGCATCACATGTATAACAAAACATCCTTAGTGAACTTCTCCAGAAAAAGCATAGAATGACTTGTAGAAGCAGGTTAACATGGCATCACAAAGTTACTGCTACAGACTTAGCAGAAATGACTAAGTCACAGAAATCAGCAACATCACGGAGGCTACTTTGCAAGCTTGTAACAACCAACACATGGCATATCATGAAGAGAGGATTGCACCACAGCAAAGATGGCTTGTTGTAGCTCATAACACATGTAGACTTCATGCTCAAAATAAAATCACACAAAAAGATATAAAAATGACAAATGAGCAAATTCTGTTAACCTACAGTAGACAACATCATATAGCACTCTTGCAACGATGATAAGGGCATCAAGATGGACTCAAATGAACATGACCCAATGGAACAAAATGTAGATCATCTCATGATGAACATTTTGATATACTATATGCACAAAACGGATCTACTGTCAGAGGGTTATGGCA
Source organism: Triticum aestivum (assembly GCF_018294505.1). Classification (NCBI taxonomy): domain Eukaryota; kingdom Viridiplantae; phylum Streptophyta; class Magnoliopsida; order Poales; family Poaceae; genus Triticum; species Triticum aestivum. The sequence goes on along the minus strand of NC_057803.1, from coordinate 321,870,341 downwards.
TGTTGAACAGGGCACCAGAATGCTGAAAATTAGGGACTTGGTGAAAATATACCAGCATGAAAACGGGATCTACATCAGGCTGGCTCCATTCCTCGTACAGAACCATGGCCACGGAAGTCAACACCGGCGGCGTGGATGCGTGGGACTCCGGCGAGCGTCGGGGAGGCTGGGAATGGATAGATCGGGCGCGGGGCCACCGGATCCGGCAGTCGGGGTCGAGAATCCGGCGGCGGACGGCGACGAACGACGAGCTTGGGGCTGCGCGCTCCATGGCCAACGGGAGAAGCTCCTGTCCACGGGCAGAGAGAGATGAGGCATGAGAGAGAGGAAGGAGAAGGGGAGAAGGAAGAGCGAGGAGCAAGGCGCGAGGCACGGCCCGGGACGGAGGTGGTCGCCGGCGGCAGGGCTCCGGCGAGAGATGGCGGCGGGGCGACGAGGAGCGCTCGGGACCTGCTGGTCCAGATCAAGCGGGGTCTCGGGGAGGAGCAGCATGGGCGGCGGGCGCGTGGCTCGGGCCCCGATCCGGCCCAAGGCGGGCCGCGGATGGGCCTGGCGAGCCTGGCACGGTGGAGGTGGGAGCCTGGCAGCGGGGAGGCGACATGGCAGCCCCTGGGAGGCTGCAGACGGTGGCTCAGGTGGCGGCTTTCCTATAAGGCAGCGCCAAGTGGCGGGGGGGGCTTGGGACGCGCCGGATTCGGAGGAGAAGGTGGGAGGATCCGGCGGCTGATGATTGGGGAGGCACGGAAATCAAGGAGGGAGGTTAGGGGTGACAAAATGGCAAGGGGGGTTGCTATTTATAGAAGGAGGGGTTAGGGTTGGGGTTTTTAGGCCTTTACGGACCCTCGGATCTCGATCTGACGGTCCGGAGCGGAGGGGAACTAGGTGGGCTGTGAGAGATAGGCTTGGGCTGAGATGAGAGGGAAGGAGTGCAGCCCGACAACTGTTTCCGGGGCCCGAAAACATCCGACGTTTGACCGGCGACGATGCCGCTATAACTTTAATGGTAGGGCTATCAAACGAGCTCCGAATGCGACGAAACTTGACAGGCGCTCTACACTATAATAAGACCGCACGCCAAGTTTCAACCCAGTCCGAGAACATTTAAATGCCACTCACGAAACGAGGTCTGAGAGGGGCAACGGGCACGTGTGAGAGTGTCGGATCGCAAAACAGACAATGGGGAAAAAGATCGGATGCAAGTTTTGAAAATATGAGGATGCAATGCGGATGATGACATGGCAAAATGCAACACGCAAGCAAATGGCATGGCAACGATGACGAATAAACAGAAGACACCTGGTGCATCGGATTCGGGGCGTTACAACTCTCCTCTACTAACAAGAGATCCCGTCCCGAGATCTTAGGACCGAGACGGAAGATAAAGAGGAAGAGGTGAAATAAGAATAAAAGAGTGAGGATGAACAAAGTCAAGAACACTCGAGTAGGAAAGAGGAATGTTGAATAAGAGAAGAAGCAAAAGCTCTAGGAATAAGACTGAATTTGAAACCACTCCGGTTAGGACAAGATAGAAAAGGAATAGTAACGAAGGAATTTATGCAGCACTTCGACTGAACAAGGAAAGAATAGAACATGAACTTGAGAAGATGGAATGATACTTGATGAGAGGAACAACACAATGCCTCCGGAAGACTTGAAAGAGTTGAAAGAGAAGAACGGAGAAGAAGACGACATCTTCTACCACGAATGAAATAGAAAGCAACCTTAGAAGAAAGGATTGAATGGAGTTGTTGAGAAAATCAACAACGAAAACAATAAGCTTGTCGTGGACTTATGGAAAACATCTCGAGATTCTGAGGTGATAACCGACCACAAACGGAAATGATCTAATTAACTGAGAAGAATGAAGAAATGCAAAACTCCATTTTCAAAAGAAAACGGAGAATTAATTGCACTTCGAAATGCAAGAAGAAAAAAATACTTGAGCTTTATCTACAAGAATCTTGATGAACACTTGAAAAATGAATTAAATCATGACGAGCCACCGTGAAGATCTCCAGTAACATAAGAATGATGAAAAATATGATTGAAGGCTGAAAAGAATAAGGTTAAGCCTTGCGGTGATTCAGATGGAGCTTCGTGACAGAACAAGCGAGAAGCTTGGAACTCCGGAAAAGAAAAAACGAACAACTTAGAACCGAGAAATTATTCAACATGAACAATCTCCGAAGGAAGGAATTAATCAACTTGATGAAAGAAGAATAAGAATTACGTTATGCTTATCCTCCACCAATTAAATTGATGCGAAGCAATGGATTTGCATACTACTTATTCGCGTTGGAAAAGATTAAGGGGGGATATAGCACTAAAATTTGAGAAAGTCTTCTTGAACCACCGGTAGGATTGGAAAGAACAAATGAATTGATACGATAAGAACAGAAGTGAAATTCTCAAACGAACCACCGTAAGAATTGAAACGAATGATGAAAAGAGAATGAATCACCGGGAAGAACTAAAAAATCACGAAAGATACTTGAGGGAATCCAGAAGCAATTGAATGAAGAGATCGCGAACTGACTGAAGAATACTTGAATGAAGCACCGGAAGAATATGGAGACTAACAAGAAGGCATGAATATAGAATAATTGGAGAAAGAAGCTGAAAACTTGGAACGAAGAAATATTCCGAAATGATGGCCTACGGATAATCGAAACGGAAAAACAACTCCTGAAATACTTCGTATGGATGAAAAGAATTGCACGACTGGAAATAATTAGATAGGATAACATCGAGCTAGCACCGCGAATGTAACACCCCGGATGTAACTTCCCCAATTTGTACTCCAACTCTTGCCGTTTCCGACGTTAAGTTATTTTATTTTCTCGGGTTCGGGTCTTTGTCTCCGTGTGTTGTTGTCGTTGTCATGCATCTCATATCATGTCATCATGTGCATTGCATTTGCATACGTGTTCGTCTCATGCATTCGAGCATTTTCCCCGTTGTCCGTTTTGCATTCCGGCGCTTCGTTCTCCTCCGGTGGTCATTTCGAGCTTTCTTTCGTGTGTGGGGATTAAACATTTCCGGATTGGACCGAGACTTGCCAAGCGGCCTTGGTTTACTACCGGTAGACCGCCTGTCAAGTTTCATATCATTTGGACTTCGTTTGATACTCCATCGGTTAACCGAGGGACCGAAAAGGCCTCGTGTGTGTTGCAGCCCAACACCCCTCCAATTTGGCCCAAAACCCACCTAACTCTGCTCCATCATCTAGAGCATTCGATCACGATCGTGTGGCAGAAAACCGCACCTCATTTGGACTCTCCTAGCTCCCTTTATGCCTATTTAAACACCCCCCGAAATCCGGATCTTCCTCTCCCCCAAAAACCCTAATTTCGCCTCCGCGCTGGCCGGACACGTCCGTCCGGTCCGGAAAAAAATCGCCGCCGCCCGCCCGCAGCCACTGAGGGGCTGCCACGTGGCATCGCGCCGCCGCCACCGCCGAAGCCCGCTGCGGCCCGAGCCGGGCCCCC